>NC_133292.1:11061964-11253963 GCF_005239225.2 Populus alba
CTTTTAACTCTTTGTCTAGGCCTTGTTTATCTAGCAAGACAACAACTTGTGCAACTAACTTGGGATTCCAACTAAACCATGATGCTTCACTTATCTTTAAATAGAGCTGCAAAAATAGAAACATAAACACATTTAGCATAAGAAATTTGGATTTTTTAACGTCAAAAAGAGAAAAGGAGAGCTTTTTTTATGATGGGTTATTACTTACAGGGAGAGTGAGAAGATACAGCAGGGGGTGGTGAGTGGAGTCGGGGGAGAGAAGATGAGAGAGTGCATCAAGGGCGATTGATTTCGGTGATGACGCTACAAATTTCTTGATCAAACGGTTAGTAGCTGAAGTATCTCTTGTGGCAACGGTGGGCAATACCGCAGAGAAGAAACGCTGGGCTTGTTTGCTAATTGCTGCTAAACACTTAAAGTTGTTCCATTTGGTTGATAAATTCAGTGGATGTGATGTTGGCTGTGAAAGATAAGGTAGTGGTTGTTGACGGTGGCTGAGGTGGTGGTGGTGGTTCCATGGCACGTGCGAGGTTGTTATCTTTTGATGATACCTGACGTGCGCGTGCATAGCTCCAAGTAGGGGAACCTGCAAAAACAGGAGAAGGGTTAGGAATAGTGTAATGGAGTCATTTTTAATAAAAGATTGTGATGGATTGGATTTTACTAAAAGGGCTAAAATCACGATTAAGACACAAGGCCCATGTAAAATTGGGTGTCTTTGGATCTTTCTCTTCCAGCAGTAGACAGATACAAATAGAATTAAAAGCACTAAAAAGAAATATTACAGAGAAAGAAAGCCTTGGAAATATTGAAAGTAGCTTTTGAGATGCGGTTCAGAGGTGAGTTTAGTATGCCTCGTATGGACCGTCTCAAATTCAAGTATAATGGGTTTCGATTAAAAAAAATATACATATATAAATGGTTTAATAACGCAAATTAATCAGAGTTTTTTTTTTAAGATAGAATTTTTTATGAAAAAAGAAATACACGCTCTTAATTTTATTTTATTTTTGACAAGGAACATGTATAGAACTCTAGTTAGAGCTCCCTACTTGCAGCATAAAAGAGATGAAGAAGAAAAAAAGAAATTATATATAATCTTATAAAAATATTTACATCTATAAAAAGTTAACTTTTAATTATTTCTATATCCCTCTCATATTATAAGCATTATTAGTTACAACTTACGCATCAAAACCTTGTACTCTCCTTTCTCCTTTTTAGTTTCTCTAAATTTTTTAGTCGAGGCATTAATATTTCATTTAAAAAGCGCGGCAAAAGAGAGAACTCTCACAGCTTAATAATAATGTATTCGTAGAAATAGATGAGAATGACTGTTTCAATACATGGACTAAGATAAGATTAACAAAAATAATAACGAATAAAAAAAAAAAAACTGTACAGTAATGGTATTTTAGAAGGATTGAAAAAGGTTGGTTTGCCATCGACTCGTTGATTGATCAGTTTATGAACAACTGCAACTCTTCCTTCAACTACTTCCTCCTAAGCACGGATAGAAATCCACCAGATGATTTCTCCTTGCGGCATTCACCATCATCCCCGACCTGCAAAGAAAACTTGCAAGTCTTATTGTTGATCTCTAAGTCATGCATTTACATTTTTATATATTTTGAAGATAATAATAAAATAAAAATTGAATTAATAATATTGAATAGATTTTATACAAAAATCATATTAACAAGCATGAAAAAATTCACGAAGAAATCAATCAAGTCCAAAAATAAAAAGAAGCAAAGTGCCAACTTAGAATTGAAGTGTTTATTTTAGTGCTCTATGTAAATCTGTATATTTTATCTTGATCGCACAATTAAAGCGAACTTACACGCTTTACTATGTATACATTTAAAAAGATTGATTAAAAACTGGATAGACAGTTCTAAGAATTCACCTAAGTTAAAACTTATTAAAATGAAATTCTGCATGAACCGATCGACCGCTTATTCTTCAGCGACAAACACCTGGAAATTTTGTAGGAACTGGTCGACCGTTTCAACTGTTAGTAGGGTTGTAACAACTATAATTGACTAGTTTTTGCTAGAAACATATATATAGCTTCTCCAATTGTAAAATTAAGAAGAGAATCTGAATCTCTATAATATACAAGCTATTTGAAGAGCAAAACATAAAAAATCATTGATTATACTCTAATTAGTGCTATTAAACCTTCTTATTGAAGCACAAGGGTATTCAATCTTATTCTCACCAAACTTAAACACTTTCAAATCCTATAAGTGATATATTGTGAGATATAGAAATATTAAAACTTTCAATTATGTTATCCACTCTATTAAGAAAGTTAATTGTGATAATAAAATCACTCTTGTAAACCTTTGAGTTGGGTAAAAACTCTTGGCATTAGTAAGGTATTTTCACCAAGAAAAAATCATGAAGTGCGCATATATTCAAGTGGAAGAAAAATCTTGAAGAGAAAATATCTTCAAATGATGTAAAAATCTTGGTATGGATTCATCAAGTGGTTATTGTACTCTAGAACTTGAACAAGTAAAAATAATACAATACTTGAGTACGGTTTGGTACTTGAGATGTGAATGTAGGCTTGTTGAACCATTTTAAAAATCGAGTTTACAAATTCTCTTTCTTACCTATTTATTTTAAGCACTTTAATTATATTCATTATGCTTATTTGAATTAATTTGTATTATTTATTAATATTAGTGATATACTTAATTCACTCCCCTTCTTAGATGTTACAATTGTCTTAATCCTGTAACAGCACTTATTACTTCGAAGAAAATGTGCAGACATAAATGATGACCCATTTGTAAGAGAAACCAAACCAGGAAATCTATTAAAACTTGCTGAATACCTCTTTTGCTATTTGCTGCAGGATTTCTATAATCTCTGAAAAGTCAGGCCTTAGAGCTGGATCCTGTTTCCAGGTTTTTTCAAGCAGCTCGGCAAGCTTTGGTTGAGTATTCTTGGGTATTGTTGGCCGTAGTTCCTGAAACCACATGAAAGGAAAGCACCATGCAGATTGTTATAATCGTGAAATTATCATGTGAAATGGTGTGTGTGTGTGTGTGTTGGGGGGAGATTTTACCTTTTGAACCACTCCAACAGCTGCTTGTAATGGGGTTAAGTACTCGTATGGAAGCTGGAAAGCCAAATATACAAGAGTGATCAACTTGAGAGATCAGAAACTTTCTGAAAAGAGACGAGATATTATACAATATGACCAACAATACCTTTCCAGTTAACAACTCCCATAACACGATCCCAAAACTGAATACATCAGCCTTGTGGTCGTATGGCTTGTGTTCAATGACCTTCAATGCAAAATAACTGTTGTAAGAAAAATGGCGAGATGAACCAACTAGAAGATGCATGATGGTCACCGCCAAGAAAACTAATGATGCATTCAAGTTTCCATGATAATCACTGGGGGGGGGGGATGGGGGAAAAGGCTATGATTTATTAACAATGGCAGACAAGTGATCTCTCTCTCAATGACAGCAAACAAGCAAAATAAAAAACAGTTACAGAAAACTGGTTAAGAACTATAGAGAATAGCCAGATAACCACAATAGAGGATACAAGTATCGCCACACTCATAACTCTAAGATTAAAGTCAAGATAGTTTGCACACTAGTACTGGGAAGGATATTGGCAAGCATGGAACTCTTTCAGACTAAAAGGTGCAAAGGTGCACCTCAGGAGCCATCCATCTGTAGGTCCCAGTTTCTGCCGTCATAACTCCAGTCTGAGCTTTCACTCTGGCAACACCAAAATCAGCAACCTTAACCACCTGAAATGAAATAAATAAATAAAAGTCTCATATAGATACACGTAACATTTGGCACAAAGCTTCGGTAGAATTTGATTTAACTGCTTCAATGATCATATGATGGAATTAGATGACGTGGAAGGGGAGGAAAAGGCTTTGTATAAAATATCATTGAAGCTAATCGAATAGTAAAAACACTAAATGAGAAGATGAAATATGGTAAAGGAGAATCATACTTCATTTTCATCCATGAGAAGATTTGCGGCCTTCAAATCCCTATGAATTATATTATTTTGGTGCAGGTAATTCATTCCTTTAGAAACATCTATTGCTGCTTTAAGTAATGTTGGAAGCTTAAAAACACCCCTCTGCTTGTGTAGGTAGTCATAGACACTTCCTCCGGACATAAATTCTATTTAACAAGAAATGAAAAATAATGAGTAGAAGATACAAAATTTTGAATTGAAGATGACAGATTTGGGGGGGGGGGGGGAGAAGATGAGGAAAGAAATTCATACAAGGAATAAATAAACATAAAATACATTTAAAATTTCACTGGCATTTACCTGTTACAATGCACAAACTTGGAAGCTTGGTGCATGCACCAATAAATTGTACGACATTTTTATGTCGAACTTTCCTACAAGTTAAAAGAATATGTAAAAACAAGGAACAAACCAGACCCAAGAAAATTCAGCAGCCTAGAGTTGTAGATAATACTGTAGCTGAGGACATTATGCCAAACCTCATTATGTAAACTTCTTGGGCGAACTCTTTCTGCAAGTCTGAATTTACTCGCTCAGGCTTGAGGATTTTGATAGCCACTTCTTGACTGTAGTACGTACCTTTGTACCTAAACCAATAGGATGAAACAGTTGAATACAGAATCAAACTCTGTCAGAAATTGTATCTAAAAGAGAGTTAACTTACAGATCACCATATGATCCAGATGCAACTTTGTTCTCAAACTTCAAATGTTTAGGGTCAATTTCCCACACATCAGTCACATCATTGGGTATTGCAACATGATCAGGATCATATTTGATCTTGGATTTCTCATGATCACTGGTAGGAGATGAAGAACGGTGATTTGACCAAGCCTGCAAGAGAAAGGCAACACATTTAAAGTGAACTGAGAAAGCATGTTGAATCAAAACATAATGGATCAAACCACACAATACAATAAGAAACACCATTAGATTCCAGTCAATTGACATGGTGAAGAGATCATGGCATAAATTAAACATAGCAATTATATTCTTGTATTGGAAACTAAAGAATAAACAAAAGCAAAACCTGGAGAACTACGATATGGTAGCCACCATCAGCCTATGGTGAATTATTCTAACAGAAAAATTTCAGGTACAAGTTTTACCACGTTCAAAACATTGTTAGCAGCATTCTGCCTGTTATACTAGACATGCATCTAAATTTTAAGATGTAGCTAGTGGGAAAAATAAATGAAACTTGTTGAAAATGATGCAGATAAACATATGTCAACAAAATTAAGGTTCCAAACAGAAAACCTAATCAGCTGGATAAATTCTTATTCACACACGGTCTTGTGCAATGCAATCCTAATCTACCCTTGCCCATTTCCAGTACTACTAGAGTCCATGAAATGCATTGCTAGTTGGGAATTCCTGAATTTAACTCTTTTTAGTTCTCTTATCACTATCTTGTGATTAAGTTTCATTTCTACTTACAGCAGCCCCTCTTCAGCCCCATAAAATAACCCAAATGGTAGAAAGATGTGAACCTGCACGAATGAAATTACATCAAATATTGGAAAGCAATTTACAAAACATTTTATTGCATCCCGCCAATCCACTGATTTAGTTATAACTTCAATTTGAAAGGACCAATTTAGCAACTAGACCGTTGATTAGAAGAGAATATTCTGCTCGCAAGGTCATGCAAAGCTTGCATGATCCTCATCAAATAATATTAAATCACCACTAAAGAAGAAACAAGAAAATCAAGCTACTGGAAACATAATCAATTTGAGAACAAATAACTTCATAAAAATTCTTTTAGAACAACGTTCAACGGTAACAATTGTAAGAAAAAGAAACCCAGATTTATAAGCTGCAAACTCCAAAAGAAGAAACTTTCTATCACTACAAATTAAATCAGGGAATTGCCTCAATCTTGATAACTTCTTTTTCCAATGCTGTTCTGAGCTGCTCTGTTTCCTGATGATTATTAACAGTCTGTCAATCAAGTTTGTTGTGCATTTCAAATATTTGCTTGATTAAGAACAGCCTAAGTACCCAAGGGCTTTAATACAGAAGGTGCATATGGCAAGTACCTCATATGGCCAACCATCAACAACAAATACATCCAAGGAGTAGCCATCAAGTGTTGAAAATGCGTGTGCTTCTTGGATGTTTAACCCAATGTGAGCGAGTACGGAAGTCAACTGTAAATTTTCACAAAGAACAATGACCTCATAAATTAAGTAGCACTACCAATATCAGAGAGACAGTGATGCAAGCTCATTTACAATAACTAACTTGAAGCAGAATAAGCTACAGATACATTAAATCAATGGCGAAGTGTTTATTTTCATGGCATCAAACACCCTCACTGACTCTCTTCATGCTTCATGCTAACAACAAATGCCAGTTATTTATGCACCCTGACCGGCCAGCAAAATGCATGCAGCCAGATGATGGAATAAAGCTCAAACTAATCCTAGATTTAGTTTGCAATCCTTCCAAATTAAATACCAAAACAGCATTCAAATTGAAAGAATCAGCAGAATAAAAGATGATTTTCCCTAGAAAATTGAAACACTGCTTGAGAAATTATTAAAGATGAACTTGGCTTACTTCAACAGGCATGCTCATCTTACCTGACTCAGGAGTTTTGGCCTGTCATCACTTGAAAAGGTAATTTCATGCATGGGCCTGCATCAATGCCAATAAGAAAAATACTGTAAACTTCACATCCAAATCTAGTAAATTATGCAAATATATGGATGTATAAATATCCGCATGAATGTATATATGCATAGAAAAATACATAAATCTGCACAATAGATGCATGTGAAGTGCCAAAATAAACAGTTGATAGCATGTTCAGTTAGATTGAGTGCCATTTCAAATATGTCAGATCTCATATACAATCAAATAGAAAGCGAGAGTCTACAGTAGTCAAGGATTAAATTTTTTGCATCTTGCTTTTTACTCAGATTGTCGATTGAAGAAAGGGATTGCTGTACAAAAACTTCATTAAAAGTTTTTTGAAAGAAAAGGTGAAAGTGATTTAACAAAAGGGCAAGAACCCCAAAAGATCCTTATTGGAACCCAGTCCACTCTGGCATGATAGCTCTTTGAGTAAGAGAATTACTTGAAGAACTTCGAGTTAGCATGCACAGAATTATCACCATCTTGATCATCAAATTTGTTTGCTTCAAGTGCAAGTGCTTCAAGATTAGGTGATGAACCAAAGGCTGGTGGTGGGTGTACGCTGACCATTGAAACCAAGAAAAAGATGTCAGCAATACTAGTGACACTAGTTGACTAGAGTTGTTGAATTCACAATACACATGGAATAATTGGATTCTAGAAAAAACAATGATCTCAACAGCATACCTCTTTCTTTGGGCTGCTTCTTTACTAGGAGAGTCTGGAAGGATAAAATCAGCTGAATTATCATCAGAAGTAGGATGAACCTGCATGGGAGATTCGATTAATTGCACTTGACAAATTGCAAGTTTTCCTCTCAATCAATTTTAGAAAAAATACAAAGTTTAAAAGATTCCATTAAAAACAAAAGATACAGAAAATGCAAATGAGGTTTATAAACAACATTCGATGGAAATTCAGCTACATTTGTTGAACTCGGGCAAATAAAAAACCAGCCTCAAAGTTTGTAATGCAGCAAACATTCAAGAACATGCAGATTCATTTCGTGGCTGGTAACTGAAGCAGTATATACTCCTATATTACGTACAGTTAAATCTCATTTACTTATACATCAACAATGTGGAACAAAAAATAAACAAATTTGATGAACACAAAAACACAAAACTTCCGTCTCCAAATTCTCCACAAAATAGGATTCTCAAAACCCTGTAAGCACCTGTTGAAAACTTGTTTTACGGACGATTCCTCTCTTCCAGTCTAAAATCCACAGCCTAATCAATCACAAATTCTAAACACAATCAAATCTTCACAAGTACCCGAGCATGGTAAATGTAAAAAAGCACGACAAATCAGCAGCAAATAGAGGTTACCTGAACAAGGCGAACTTCGATTGCCGGTCGATTAGCAGGATCATGAGCCAAATGCAGCAATCTCTTATGCATTAACACATCTTCTGCTCTCTCCACATTCACATCTAACGCATATCTACACCGCAAATATTAAATAATAATAATAATAATAAAACCAGCCTCTTAAACTAAATTATCCTATAAAAAAAAGTACAAAAAAAACAACTAACAATCCAAATTAAAAGAGAGAAACTCGAATTTTATTTTGCTTCTGAAAAAGTACTCAAATTTTTCATTCCCGTATCGAAGACGCAACAACAAATCACATACAACCAAAGATAGAAACATACACACACAGCGTGTGTCTATGTGCGCGCGCGCGCATAGAGATACGGAACTGAATACGTATACGCGTACGTACCTGGCAGGGAGGCGATTGAAGTGAGTCCAAAGATGATCATCAAAACCAGGTAGATTAGCTTCTTCGTGATTAGTTTCTTTAAGACGACGAAGAATCTCGTTATAAACCTCAAGTTTCTGCTGCATCCTTTGCTGCTGTTGCCTTCCTTGTAATACCGAACCAGGCGACGTCGTGTTCTCGTTCACTCTGCTCCCGCAGCTCTCGTTACTACCACCCTCTTCCATCGCCATATCCACCATTCAAACAAAAAAAAATCACGCAAATGCAGAGAAAGAGAGAGAGGTTGTGATTTTTCTTCCTCTTTTTTTTTCTCTCTTTTTACGTTAAAGAGGGAAAGAAGGCAGGTCTAGAAAGATACTGGGGGGAAGGGTTAAGAGAGAATTAAGGTTTAATCAAGCTAATATTATGAATTTATAGGGTGTGATAAGGAGACAGGCTGCGATGTGGGTTTTTGGCTTTCCTTTCTCTCAAGTTGTTTAGAGGCGTAGTGCGCACCCATAGGAATCAAGACGATGTGCGCCTCGTTTAGATTTATTGTTTGTTCTTTATCCTCCCCTGAATAAAATAGTAGTGGTGAGAGTTTTATATGCTGTGTTTACTTTCCATGAGCTCGACTTGGTAAGCTTATTGAATATCTAGTTACTGGCGTACCATAAGAAAGAAACCCTATTAATTATTATTATTATTATTATTAAATTATTTAAATCTTGGTTTAGAGGTTTTGGGTTTGCAACAAAAAAAAAATGGCATCACCATGAGAGAGTCTTCTTACCAATTGATGTATGGAGTATGGAGGTGAAGAAGCTCATCAAGAAGGTAGTGGGGGGACTATTCAAGATGGTGGAAGATCGTTTCTTGCATTGCTCATCTGTATGCCGTGATTTTTTTTTATATTATTATTATTAAAGGTACGTGTTTTTAATAATATTGTGCTTCAAATTAATTTTTGTTTCAAAATATAAAATTGATTTTTGTTAAATTTTTTTATGATTTTGATATATTTATATTAAAAATAAAAAAATATTACTATAATATATTTTAAATTAAAAAAAAAATCAAAACACCTTCCTGAATTCTTGATAACGGATATTAAAATTTGTTTGTTTTTGCAGTTAAAAGATAATTTTATAAAAAATTATTTTTAAATCGTTTTGATATTCTAATATTAAAAATAAATTTTAATATATTTTTAAATTAAAAAAAATCAATACTAAGCATGCTCTAATATTATTTAATTAATCCCTGAGAACACGTGATTCCATCGTCTCGCTTCCCACTTCATGACACTTCCCCATATCCTCCCCGGAAAAAAGTGGCATATTCCATGGCTCCCACTGATTCTTGATGAGCTCTCCCTGGAAAGACCATAATGTCCTTGAATGCTCGTCTATGTTTCCATATCTGGTCGTTAACCAAATACACCCCTTGTGAAGATGTGCGTGACGTGGCACCCACTTCAGTTTGTCTAGGATGTAGAAGATGAGAGTCAAGATCGAAACAAAAAATAATGCCACTCGATCGATGATGCCTGGAGCAAAGGTTTATGAAGGGCTTGAGAGTAATTGTATGTTGATGATAATCGTCATCTTGTTAATGATGAAGAAACATGACTGCCCTTAAATTTGCCATGAAACGCGAGGACCATAGGCCAAGGAGAGAGCCAAAAGGTGATCATACGAGTAATTAATGAGATTCATGGGAGATGTGTGATTTTGGACCAGTTGGATAAAGTTACAGTACAGAAGCGCTTTTCCTTTCTCCGTTGATGCTGGCTTGTAAGGTGGAGAATGAACAGAAGTGATAAGAACACGTGGTATTTCAAAAAGGACGTTCCGTTATGTGACCCCTTCTGTCGCTGCGTCATTATAGAAGGTAAAAAGACAGCAGGACTTCCTTGATGTTTGGCAACCTGGATACCATTCCCACTGCTTTATCCGTGAATAATTCTTGTCATACAAGAATCGAAGATGGTTCTCTCAGCAAATGCTGCGACACGTGGCCAGACATGTAGCTCTCTGATTATCGATCTTTCTTTGATTGATTCATGGACCACTATTCATGTGTCTTTGTTCCATTGCTCAGGAGTCTTTCACTTCCCTTCCTTAACCTGTGCTTACCTAGTTGTCTTGTGAGAGACTTGCCGGTGTCCTGGTAAGAGTAATACTTGTTAAACCCAAACTGGTGATCAGTTGTCATGAGAAATTCAAGATCCAGATTCAGTTTTTAATTAAATTGAATAAAATATTAACCTTATACATGACTGCATTTTTATTAAAAATACAAATCCAAATATACGTTTTTTTAAAGAAAGGATTCAAACCGGAGGTGATAAAATCCATACAATAATTAAGCTTACCGATTTCTGCTAATCTATATATTGCATGTTAAAAACGAGTATACCAAGATATTTTCCTCTGTGCTAAACTTTAAGGTCTCGCAAGGTATAGTATCTTCAACTTGCAGGACTCGGGCGTCAAGAACATAATGCACGTTAATTATCATACATCACCGGTCCACATGAAAACTATATAATCTGGCAAATCACGGTCGCGAATCACTAGCTACACATGCAAATCGTGGACGTGCTGTTATTATAAATAAATCACTAATCAATATTTTTGAGCGTCGAGTAACTGATCTATCTTATTCAAGTACTGATGATTAACATTCAGAAGCATGAAATGAAGCCACCTGCTGCCACGACCAATCGAAAAATGCTTCAGTAGTGCTTCCTTTATTCTGTTAGAAAAATTACAAGTTTAAATCACAAGAAAACAAACACATCGTTATTGATTCGCGTAATTGTTAAACTCGGTTTAGTCGGTAGATTGATACAAGAAATCTATAATTCGGAGCTTGACATGCCGGGTTTTAAGTCGAGTAAAAAAGAAAAATTGTCTTGATGAAATTAATTGACTTGAATATTATTGATTAACTTGGTTAAACCCTAGTTCTAACCTAATCTGGGTTAATACAATTATTTTTTAAAAAATATTATTATTTTAATGAAACTAATTAACCTAATGCCTCGCAAATTAACTTAATGACCCAATAATTCAGATTTTTTTAGATTAATTCCTGAACAGAATTTAACAACTATCTTAATTTCTAGAACACCATAAGATATTGATAGTTTTTTTTTTAATGCATTGATTCTTCTGAACAGTTTGATTTAGAGTCTCTTTAATATTCTAATTAACTAAGACTAAGCACGTTTATAAGTCTAATGTCATTTTTTAAGAACAAGTTGAGTGTCAGATTGCCAAGAAAAAAAATTAATGGGAATATGAAAATGAACTTAAAGATACAACTCACCTAATCAATATTAGATTTGGGATTAATAAATTAAACAATAGCTTGTTTGGAACTAGTTGGTCGTGTATTTTTTTAAAATTTAAATTTTATTTTTATTTAAAATTATTTTTTAAAAATATTTTTTTATCATTTTGATGTGCTAATATTAAAAATAATTTTTTAAAAAATATATATTATTTAAATAGATTTTTGAGAAAGAATAATTTGAAAAACAACTATTAAAATAATACCAAACAATCTCTAAACTCAAGGATTGTTAAAAGCTTGTTTATTTTTTACTTTTCAAAAGGTTTTTGAAAAAAATAAAAACATTTTGTTTTAAATTTTTTTTATGTTTTTACATAATTTTAATACGTTGATATTGAGAATAAATTTTAAAAAATATATATTATTTATATACATTTTTAAATTAAAAAAATCAGATTATTAAATATATTCAAAATTAAATTGTTAACCTGTTCGAGAAAACACATGATTCGCATCTCAAAGGAATAAGCTGATTTTTAACAATAAAATAAAATGACATGGAAGATGATCAAGAAGTAGTGACGTGGAAGGCACGTGGAAAGATGAGAGTGGCTGACGAGGTAAAGTGGCCTTTGGAGTCACTAAAGGTCTCGTGAGATTGGCAGATAAGGCTCAGCAAAGCGGCGACTTGTCCCCGCTACACTGCAAGAATATGCCACTTTCAAGAACAGAAATCCATGTTCCTAGTTGAGTCTCGAGTGAATATTTAATCTTATCCAGTTAAGTTTTGGATATTATTATTTTCTTAGGAAGTTTGAAACATTTTAAGTCAATTTTTTACCTTGTTTAAACAGCTCGGATAATGAAAAAAACAAAAAAAACAAAAATCAACCGTCATGTATCTCTTCAAATATTATAATTAATTTCTTTCTAGATTGACTCTTGGAAAAATATTTACAATGTAATATATTTACTACATTTTTTTTATTTAATTACATTTCTTAAATTCAGATCTACAGGATATCAATTGCCACCGCAGCCAATTGTCTTACATCTTGTAAAAAATGAGAAGATTTTATTCTCTAGTTTTTGGTACAGAGTGTAAAGTTTTGAGCTCGTTGAAAAGGGTTGTTGTAGTTATTTTTTAAAATATTTTTTATTTAATAATATATTAAAATAATATATTTTATTTTAAAAAAATTATTTTTAATATCAACATATTAAAATATTAAAAATATATTAATTTAAAATAAAAATAAAATATATTTTTAAAACGAAAAAATAACAGGGGAAGTTTAAAAGCTGCCGGATTGCCCATGTTAAGATTGAGGTGGGGCCAGTTTCTGACGTAGACAGTGCAGGTGTACTGGACTTGCTGTTGGAAAGTTGGTAATAGCATCCAACTGATAATGTCCAGAATACAACCATTATAAATAAAAAATTATTTAATATTTAGGGCACTGGTTAATTTATATATTCACGCCACCAAGACTTTTTCTTTTTAATACAAAGAACCCTAGATTTATAATAAAAATTTTAAGTGTTTACAAGAACAGTATCAATCAAAGAATTTAAAGATTATTTGATAATATAGTTAATGTTTTTATAAATAAGATATTAAATAACTTAAAAAAGTTTTAAATTCCAAAAATAAAAATATTTATTTTTGAGTTTTAAGTTTAGTAATACTCTGATATATAAGTATTTTTTATCTTAAGATATAAGAAGTTGTGAACTATTTACCTAGATAGTTCAAGAGGTATTTATACTCTCTAAACCTTATATTTTTCATGAAAAGAAAATGTCAGAAAATTCTCTATTTCCAACAATATTAATGAAAAGTATGATAGCTTTCTTTACATATTATTAATGAGATAATAAGTATGACATGCTTCTTAAGAGACATCATATATACTTATAAACACATGGAAATAATTATATTAGTATGAATAATTATTCCACATGAATAGACATGACAATTTATTATGTTCTTAACATTTATATTAGAGAGGATTGTTTAGGCATAAAGCCTTAGAATTTAGTAATATTTAAGTTTTTTGGACTTAACATGTTTATCAAACTCGTGTTACCTTGGACATAGTTGACTATCAAATCTATACATCTTGGGTTTGGAATATCTACTAGACCCATGTTACTTGGAATTTGACCGATTGTCAAGTCCAAGCACCTCTGACGTGGCGGATTGTCAAGCCTATTGTCTTAAGTCTAACATGTTTATTAGTCCCATGTTATCCCAGACATGACCGATTATCAAGTTCAAGCATCTAGGATTTACATATTTTTAGGACTTATGTCACTTTTAATGTGATTGATTGTCAAGTTTAAATGTTTTATGTCTGATATATTTAATAGATCCAAGTTATCTTGAGCTTAGATAATTGTCAAGTGTAAATATCTTAAGTTTAACATATTCACTACATTTATTTAATTTTTAAAAAAATATTATAAAAATTTTAATAAAAAGTTTACTCGCACGTTTTTTTTTTACTAGAAAATTCCCTACGGGGTAACATAGACTCACTTGATCAATAATAATATAAAAAAACATAAACTCACTTTTGATGGGCCAACTCTCAACAGATAGAGCTTGTCAGTTTGAATATTCCTGTAGACTAGATTAGATGACCAAATCAGCAGGCCGGCAAGCTGGCAACTGTATCGTTTTTTACCGACAACATGACGAGGTGTGTGTGTATATTTATATTCTCTTGCATTCCATCTCTTTAAACGGACAATTTTGGCCAGCGTAATAAACATTTTTCTTGTGTAACTTAACCTCGGCTGAATTTTAATTTAAATCAAAATTTAGCCAAACTGGTTAACTTGAAAAATTAATTTATTATTCTAACTTACCTGATAAAATCTACTCAAATCAATATTAAAAAATAAAAAAACTAGATAACATTATTTGAATAAAAAAATTGATTATGTGATCTAGTAATCAAGATGTTTTTCCAAATCAAAACCTAGTTTGAGTCCGGCAAATACAATTCAGATCAGAACTTGTTTGATTTTTTATATCTTATAATATTGATATTTTAAAGTGTGTTCAGTAATATGATAATAATTGTTTTTTATTTTGAAATGTATTAAAATAATATTTTATTATTATTTAAAATTTATTTTTGACATTAACATATTAGAACGTTTCAAAAATACAAAATAAATAAATAAAAATTTAAAATTTTGATAAATAACATTTTAGTCACAATGCCACACACACTTTTATTTAATTATGTTTAATTATAATTCCTATAAATTGAGAAATAATAATCCTATTTAAGAATTGTGAAGTGGATGAGTGACTTGTAAGTTATTGCTACTCTCTTACTAACAAATTAAGGATCGTATCCTTAATTTTAGCTCTAATAAAAAAGAGTTGCCACTCTAATCTAGAACTTTATTTTTGACAATAATAAAGTTTTTTATCTCGAGGAGGAAAAAAACTCACGTGATTTGTTTTTGGGGTGTGTGAAGAAGGAATGAAAACAAGCAAGCCGAAGGCCTCGGGAACAAAAACTCTCACGTGATCTATTGCTGGCAATGTGGAACTTAAAATTTTCTGGAAGCATAATCGGGCCTCCTTCTTTGGAGTGATTGAGCCTGGGCTATGTAATTTTAACCATGACACTGAAAGAATTTAAAATACTTCTGTAAATGCTTGAGAGCAACTGTGTTCTCTCACCCCCACACACACACACATATATATACACACACACACACACACACACACACACATATACACACACACACACACACACACACACACACACACATATATATATATATATATATATATATGAAGAATTTGTTACAGGATATTCATTATTAATCACAAGTGTTTTGATACATAAAGAAAGCTAAGGATAGAGTTCTAATACAATTGTACTAGAACTCAATATTTTTCGGCAGCCTCTGCATACTGAGGTTTATTTTTATCATGCAGAGGTTTATCTTTATTATTAACATGAGCTTTATCCTTTTCAGGCACAAGAAATTTTATACGCCGAGGACATCATGTTAAGGTATTTGTCTCGTATACAAAAATACAGCCCCCAAGTATCTCTTAAACTTCCTTTGCATTAATTTGTCATTATATATTCGTCTTCGATCCAGTTTTTTTTTGTGGTAAAAAACACTTATCTTTAGTTAATATATTTCAGGGAATATATATATATATATATATATATATATATATATATATATATATATATATATAACACAAAATATCCTAAATAAGCTTTCACACATCATAATAAGTTTGTGCAATCTAAAACCAATCATTACACGTGTCACCCTACATCTCTACATCTCGTGGAACCAAGAATTTTGTTGTTAGCAAGAGAATTCAAACTTGAAACCAGAAAAGAGCAAACTCTCGTCTCTCAACTCGTATATGCTAGATTGTTACTCTTGAGATTCACATATATTTTTTTATGTATATATAATAATAATAATAATAATAAAAAAAAAGTGGTTTAGGGAGCTTATAAGCTACAAATTAAACTAGCAAAACAAAAACAAACAAACAATCAAGCCTAGTATGATATAGATTCACACGGATAGCTGCTTACTACTATAAAATGTTTTCGGGTATGGATCACAACATCACCTACAAGCTACGATTTTGTGACTCTTGGTGAGCAATGATTTTCTTAATTATCACTATATTCTTAGCTATTTTTTTGCACTAAAATCCCTTTCAATCACGTTTTAGTAGATCATCCAAATTATTAAAATATCATGTTAGTAGAAAAATAAATAAACAGTACATATAGGGTAGAGATTAGAGAGATTCATTGAAAATGGACGGTTGTTTTGTTCTTTGAATGTGGACTTTATTCTTGCTGCATCGTGTTTTGTTTTTTTTTTTTTTTTTTTATTATTATTATTATTTCTCTGCAACAATACGGGGATTTTATTTTATATATGGGATGGTGAATTATCAGGAAAACAAAAAAAATTATGTTGTACCGCGTGGAAATAATAATATTTCAATGACAAAGGCACTAATAAATGAAAACGGGAGGATGTTGAATTACAATCCTAAATATCTTACTCTCTCTGTGCATGTAAAATTTAAATCCAATCCTAAGATTTACCCCCCCCCCCAATTAATATCATTATCTATGCATTGAACATCCTGAAACATACCTTTCATTCCCGATTTGAGAATCGAGAAAAGGTTTAAGTTATTAAAATATTAGATTAATTCATGAATTATGATTGTTTTTATTAAAATAGTGTTGTTTATATATATATATATATATATATATATATATGATTAAGATTGAACTTGATTTAATCGGATTAATTAAATTATTAAAATTTTAATAAAATTAATCCTGTTTTTTTGAAAATATTTAATACCTTTTCTTTTTGACAATGTTTGCGAACAACACCTCTTATTTATCTTAAAATTATGGAAAGTTTCTTTTAAAAAAGTTTTTATGGAAATATTTTAGATGCAGAAAATATTTCGAGTTATTAAAATACTAAATTAATTCACGAATTACTATAGATTAATTGTTTTTATTTAAATAGTGTTGTTTTATTATTATTATTATTATTATTATTATTATTATATATGGCTAATATTTAATTTGATTTAATCGGATTAATTAAATTATTAAAATCTCAATAAAATTATTTTTTTATTTTGAAAATATTTAATACTTTCTTATTTTGGGCAATGTTTGGGAACAATACCTCTAATTTATCTCAAAATTATTAAAAGTGTATATGATTTATTGAACTCATGATCATTGTAAAATTCCCCAAGTAAGAAAATATTTCATTTATAATCATAATGACAAAGATTAATTTTTATTTGCTAAAAACTTAATTTAATTGGAAAATCATCTACATAAAAGCTTAATATTGAAAACTCCATAAGACATATTTATAAAATTGGGCGGTCTGGGTGGTAGATCTATTAAATTCATAATTTAAAATTAAGTATTAATTTAAATTAATTTGGTATAAATACAACTAAACTGGCATAATTAAATGGGTTAACCCACAACTTAACTAAACCTATTCAAATCTTATCATATTAAAATCAAAGAATTTTTTTTATATAAAAAAACAAAACATTATTTTTATTGTTAAATAATATATTTATCTTGTTTTATTCATTAATGATAGAATAATAATTTTAGCTGAACTGATATATAATTTCTTTGTATTTAGGTTAAACAATATACTTTAATATAAACAAATTAAATAGAAATTTTAGTTTTTTTTTTAAGCTCGTATTTAGTATTTAGTCTGCGTTAATTGAATTACTTTAACATATATATATATATATATATATATATATATATATATATATATATATATATATAACCCTTGACTTAACCTTTATAATATCAAATCCCGAACCAAGTCTTACGATTATGGCAAAAAAATGGACGCAAACCGATAATGTGGAGCAGTTAAATAGGTTGGCTTGTGGAGAGGGAAAGTCCCTAAAACAGTATAGCGTTTCTACTCCACCACTATGATAGATTAAAATTTCTCCTTTCGCTTTCTTTTGATGAATAATTTTCTTCATTCGCTTAAAATCTACGAGAGCTATATAATTTTAAAAGCCAACACGCAGTGTTTCTTTTTTTTTTTTTTTTTTTTTTTGTTATCGATTTTTCTTAGGATGATTGTTCTATTTTTTTTTTTCTTTACACACTAGTGATAAAATCTTAAAGAAAAAGCATCACACTGATCAAGGATTTCAGGGATGGAGTGTGAGCAGTTATATAAGCACCTGCTACATCATTGATTATATCTACTTGCCATAATCGTAATCATGATTCCGCTCAGCAGTAGAAGGGGCTGCGGCCAAAGCCAAACGAATCTAATTTAACTAAATAAGCAAGCAACTGGCAATCCATTTACAATACACTTTTCATTACACAGATACAGTAAATTCTGTTTTAAAATAAGAGATTCTGAGGCCACTCACAAGATCAGTAGACTGTCTCTTTACATGTATCTGCAACTGGTAAAACCAATCGAAAAATATATATACAACATAAATGCTAATACATGGAGCATTTTACAAGGCTAAATGATCCAATAGTTCTGCATCATCATCAGCATCCATCATCTCCTCATCATTATAGTCACCCTCTTCTTCGAGAAGCCATTGTTCAAGTTCGTCCACCTCGTCGTTGTCATGCATGTATAAACCATGCAAGTTATCCCACTGGTTGGACCCCAGCTCCTCGGCATGGCATGCCACATGCAAGAATGGTCTACTCCTAGCTAAAGCATCTATAATATCCCTACTTGCACTTCCTGTCACCCCCAAACACCTCAACCTTGGAAAATAGGGTTTCTTTAACCACCGGAATGAAAGTTGTGTTATACCGCCGCAGTTGTAAAGGTCCAACAGCCGCAAGCTACAACCATGCAATCTGTCCTCATCAACCCGCATTGAAGCTAATGCCATAACTGAAGTATCACCAATAAGTGGACATTGTCGCATTCGAAGTTCAGAAATTGGAACCCGGCATTTTGCAAGTGCCAGAACTCCATTATCAGAGAGGTTAGGAAGATTTGATAGGTCCAGTTGTTGTAACTTCAGTTTAGAAGAGCCTTCAAATAAAGCAGAGATGCATTTATCTGTTAGTCTTTTGCATCCTCTCACAGACAGAGAAACTAATGAATTTATAATTCCTCTCAAGTAAGACAATCCAAAATCACTTATATTGGAACCATCCAGCAGTAAAATCTTCAATTCCAGAAGAGAGCTGATAGCTCTAAGGGCTTCGTCTCCAAAGTGTTTGCAGTCTCTTAAGTCAAGAACTCTAAGGCGCGTATTCAAAACCAAGTTTTTTATTGCACGGTTGGTTAAAAGGTTGCACCATCTCAAGCTCACATGTATCAAAGACAGGGATGTTGCAGAGATATCATGAAAGACCAGATCAGTCAAATGGATTCCATAAGACACCTGGAGCTTGTACAGACTAGAGCAGGAATGCAAGATTGTTTTGAATCCCGTATCTGTAACTCGACAGAAGCCTCCAAGACAAATACTTTCCATGTTTGCACACTTGTCAGCCATTAATAGCATTCCAAGATCATTAACACGTCTAAAATATGTAATGGTGAATTCTTGGCTCCGAACCAATGAGAGATGTTTCAGTTTTCCATGCTGATTAATCTGCTGAAGACCAGAGTTGGTGAGATCAAATGTAATTGTTGGTTCTATGAGAGGAGCATCTCGAAGATCCAAATGTGTTAAGGACATGAGACCTTTTGATATTGTGCTAACCATGGTGTCAGTAATATAGTCTACAGAAAGGCACAATTTCTGAATGCCAGGCAGAATGGATGGTCGAACATGATTTGGTGATTGATGAGGTCCCAAACTTGGGCCAACCAGTTCAGTCACCATCACTGAAGAAACATACCCAATTTCAAGCGAAGTCAGTTTTTCTGAAACCAAAGCCCACACCAGAGCAAAATTATGACGAAGAAATAATGAGACATCAAACATCAAAATCAGCGCCTGCAAAACAATAAGCACATATTAAACAGAAAATATTTGTTCCAAAAGGTCAATGGAATATCATGCTTAATTGTAAATATGTGAAACCTTGACAGAGTATCTTGAACAAAGATACATCACATAAATGCAAAATAATCCAGGTACATACTATTGTAAGAGCTAAGTGATATGCACGAACATATAACCTATCATTCAATTATTAAACCAGATTCATGTAAACCCAATTTAGTCTCCCTGCAAGCACGACTAAATTCAAGAACACAATAAATGTCAGCATGATGTAGCCCACAGACCAGGACAGCGCCCATTAAATAAACAAGAGGCTCTATAGCAGAATGACTAAACAAAATTTATCAAAGAGCAACGAGTTCACAAATTTAATCTGTTTTGGTTATATTATTCTTGTCCTCGATTTGACACAAAAAAAAAAACACACTCACAACAAGCTTTGTAGATGTATGCTTGTAATTGCATGTGCACGTAAAACTAACAAAGAACATATATTCAAAATTATGAGAGCTTTTGGATAGCAAATAGAGTAATCCAAAAACTCACATAACAATATAAAGCCCACAATCATACTAAATAGCAGATTAATTTTATGCTCCAAGGTGTACATTTCGGTAGCTGTTTGAACGATGAAATGAATGCTACAGTTGGAGTACTTGAACAATTTTTTTAAAAAATCAACAGGGATTTCTTCATCCTGTTTGACCATCTAATATATGATTTTGAATGTCAAGTAATGAAAAGTTAAATGAAGCTGATTTTACATTTATTCGCATCCATACTAATAACTAGGTGAGGAATCAGCAATTATATTTTATCACAACGATTTCTAGAATATATAAAGATTTTCTTTCATCTAAGAGAGATTAAATCCAGCTAAGGAACAGGAACACCAAGACTAAACTACAATGGCAATAAATGTGCTAAAGATTAAGCAATCCAATGTAAAATCTCACCAAACATTTCTTTACCATTCAATTACTACTTTACATTTTAATCTTCATTAATTACTTCAATTTGCACTTGAGCCTTACTTCCAATTGTGTGCAACCTCTAAGTAGCTCCTCCAGATCAGATATATGAATAGCACGTCCTCTTTTTTCCGCCACCGATCCCAAGTACAGATACCTGAACCAAAATTCAAAAACATACAAAACCAATAACAACGCCACAAATCTAACACTTCCAGATAATCACATATCACCATCACACACATTGCTCAATTACCCCAAGATAACCCACACAAGCACAAACCCATGTTTTCTTGCATATTCATTAAACTTTGATCACTACTAGTGTCTAGTGCCAGCCACGACTGCTTGCATTTCACACGCAAACACACACATCAACATGAACCCACATTTTCTATTGCATTTCTGAACGTTTTACCGTAAGTTCATAACAGTTCCCATCGGGCAAGTAATGCACACAGTCCGAAGAATGGGAAAAAAAAAAACTTTTCTATCTTTTTACCTCAAATCCGCGCACTTTCCTCCAATCTCAGAAAGCAATTTCCCACTAAAATCCGCGCAATTATGTAGATAAAGCTCATGCAAGGAATCCCGAACCACAACATTAATTGCAGAATCATCAAGCCGACCACAATCAAGCTTTAAGCTTTTAAGGTAAGGATTTGGAGGCAATAAAGGCCTTAATAAATCAATTGACGGTGCAATATCCTATGACAAAAAAAGAAATTATTAGAAACCCATCAATAAAAAAATCAAATATTCATGAAAAGTTGAGATCTGTTGTGGGTTTTTCATGTTCTAATGGTTGGCTTACAAGGAGGTCGAAACTGGGGATGAAAGTGAGGATTTGAGAAGCACAAGCGTTGAAGGTCTTGCAAGTGGAAGAAACGGAGCAGATTGATGCCACGTCGAGTTTTGATACTATGGTTTCAAGTACCGTTGCTGGTAGCTGATCCAAGCTCCCTTCTTCTTCCTCGTCAGGGTCAGCCATCTTCTCAATGGCTTTGCCTTGACACGATGTGGCGGAAGCGATGATGATGACGATGATAAAAACAGAAAACTGTGATGTGCTAACTGTCCTTCATTTTATTTGGGGTTAAGTGTAAATCAGTCCTTTAATATTTTTATTTGTTTCACAATAACAGTTCAGTTGAAATTATTACTACTCTCTACCTTTGTTTTCTTTTTTACTGTTATTGACCTAAAACTTAAATTCTTTCATTAATTCTATCAAAGTAACTTTTGTATCTTTCTTGTCAATTTTATTCATATATGAATGAAAAATATGTTTATTGAATTTTTTTTTATATTTCATAGTACTAGGATCTAAATATATTATTTTTGTTATTTTATTTACTTTATTTTAATTTATGTCAGTTTATAAGTTATAAAATTCATATTATTTATTATTTTTTCAAAGATATTAATTTCAAATTTTACATGTGACAAGTTAGTTTATTGATGATTTATTTATGTCGAATATTAAGAAAATAAATGAAGAGTAATTCACAATTTCTTTTTATCAATAAGCGTCACATTTTGTTTGATGCATAATTTTGAAAATTAAAAACAGATAATTCAAACTTTTGTTTTTGTGTTTCAAAAATATTTTTAAAAAAAAATTAATTTTTTTTATTTTTTTTATTTTAAATTAATATTTTTTTGGTATTTTTTAAATTAAAATGTGATACGCTAATTTTAAAAATAATTTTTTAAAAATAAAAAATATATTATTTTAATATTTTTTAAATAAAAATATTTTAAAAACAATCACAACTACACTTCTAAATATACATGATGAAAGGAAAGCTGGTGTCTCATTCATATGTGTTTAGTTGGGTAGTAAAATTTCCGAAATTTGCAATTCAAGGATTGAAGTGAAATAGTTTCAAGAGTCAAGGACGTTTTGGAAAATCCGAGGTCTCTTGGAAATCGAATGTAAACGACAGGTATCTTTTCAATAAAGGTATTTTCACAAGAACTACATGTCGGTTGTTAAGCCGTCAATTGCAGTTCATAAGAGAGAAATGTTTATGTTGAATTAATTAAGCATATAGTTTTCCTTCTCCAATCTCCATTTTAGAGCCTATGGTGCGATCTCAAGATTAACTTGCCATGTTCTTATTGGTTTTATCAAGATATTGTCAAATCTTAAATCACTTGAGCATCAGTTAAAACGATTTAATTCAAAATAAAATAAAATTAACCATGCTTGATTTTTTTTAAAAAAATTTAAATCTAAACTGAATTGATGAATTTCATTTTATATTTTAAAAATTAAATAAGTTTAATTTAATTCATGAATCTTTTAATTAAGGTTTTTTTTTCTGGTATAATAATTTTTTTATTTGATTCAGTTTAATTTAATTCTGAATTTGTTTTTTTGGTTTTTGAAACTAAAACCAAAATAATTTCTTGCAAAAAAGTGCCAATAAAAAATATCTAAAAAAATGATCAAGTTTAGTTAATTTCAAGGCAAATTTTTCAAATATTCTAGATATTTCAATTAATTTATTTATCCCTAAACTATTTGGTTTTAATAAGATATAAACTTGTAATTGAAAGTTGAAAAAGAATAGAGGAGACAATTGTCCCATTTAGTTTATTGTTATGTAGTTTATAAGTAAATAAAAACAAAAAAGATTTTTATTCTATATTGAAAAAACTACTTTCCTACTAAATTTTTTATAAACATAAATTTTTATTATGTAATAAATTAAATGAAAATCATGATAAATAAGCTCTACTAGTAAGCTTTCTAATGCTATAATATTATGGATATTTATAATATATGTAAAAAATTACATTTAAAATTTAATATTTCAGAGAAATTAGTTTTTTTTTTTTATGTATCTTTTTTCTTTTCCTTTTATTCTCACTAATATATATGTGCAAAAATCATATTTCCATTCTTTTTTTTCTTATTCTTTCAAAAAGTTTAGTTGTATCTTGGAATTGTTATTTTTATATAGAACAGATAAATAACTTAAAGACAATATTTTTACTTCCCTAAACTAACTTTTTATTTGTTTCAATACCCAAATAGTTTTTACTAATACCGGTCATCCATAAAGTAAACTTGCAGCTATTGAATTACTTGTCTGATTTATACAAAGGTAATTAAAACACTCAGCTATCTGCGATTAAATTCTAACTTTGCCCGCAGGTTTCTCCATCCAGATTGGTGAAGAGGGCATCTCCTCTATACGGAAAAAGAGCATAAGAAGCAGACTATCTGCAATTAGCTTTCACTGTCGATGAAGTTCGAATGCTTGTTCGCTGCTGCATCTCATCATGTTTGTCACTAAGATGCATCTCTTGCCACCAAACAAGCCATCCTCTTTTCACAGAGACTGTGTGAAAACGATAGGGCTAAAGCCTCATCACTAACTTGACTCACCAAAACTGAAACCTCTATCAGCAGCATAATCCACGAAGCTATAAAGTGGCAATACACTCTCACCATATTTCTCAAACCCATCCAATTCTTTTTTAGCCTTGGCTCTCAGCTCCTCCGCTAACTCTATAGCCTTCTCAACCCCATATAAAGCAACATAACTCTTCCCCTTCTTTTTCTTCTTGTCCTCATCTACCTTGCTCTTCATCTTTTTTGCTTCCAAGATGTCATCAACGACTTGATATAATACCCCAACAGCTCTTCCATATCTCCTCAATCTCTGTATCTCATCATCCTTGGCACCGGCTAGCAATCCTCCACACACTGCGGAGCACTCACCCATTTCACCAAATTTCTTCTCCTGAACAAATTCAACAGAATTGGGATGACCCTCAAGGTCAAGGAACTGCCCAGCAGCCATGCCTGTGGACCCCACAGCACGAGCAATCTCGGCAATCACACTGAGAAGTCGTGGCTCTGGTACAAGGTCAGAAGGTGTGTGGGATACAATGTGGCGAAAGCCAAGAGGGAAGAGTGCATCCCCAGCAAGGATTGCCATATCAACGCCATAAATTTTGTGGTTTGAAGGCTGGCCTCGACGTGATGGGTCATCGTCCATGCAGGGAAGGTCATCATGAATCAACGAAGCTGAATGAACCTGTCAAAACCAGAGGATAATGGATTCAATTACCACAAGGAAGGTGATTGCAAATCAGCAAAGTTGTCATGCATACATAGATGACAGACCTCTACAACACTTTCCCTTTCCTCCAAGACAATGGAAGTACTCCAAGTGACTTAAGAAGAGTTAGCATTCTCCTTTTTATAAACAGAGTTGTTCCTCAGTATTGGAACCAGCAGTTAAAAGCAATTCCATATTTACTCTCTGATTCTGCTATGCAGAACAAACTTAAATCAAAATATTTCTACCTAAAGAGAAGTACCCTGAATCCTTCCTTAAATGAAAAGATTCCACAAAAAGAACAATATCTTTATCACATATCCAATATTCAACACCTTAAAACATAAAGTTGCTCAACATAATAGGACATCATAGCATCATCAGTCCTGCTAACTCAAGATTAGAGTTTTCAGTAAGATTCCTCGGACAGCTTCTAGAAGACAAACTAAAAAACAAGACTAGCACCAACCGAAACTTCATATTTGCTATTTGACATCTAAAGCAGAACAGTCATCATGAAAACCCATATAAAAATGTTAAAGAGTGCGATCAAAGAACCTACCCAACCCACTTGACCCTACACTAATTAGACATCATCAAGAACCTAACAGCATCAAATTCAATTCCTTTCTTGATTAAGTTCCTAAAAAAATATAATTAATTAAACAGCATTAAAAAAAATTCAAAAACCAAATCAAATTAAAAACCATACTAAAAGAGTCAAAATACAAAGATGGGGGTTCTTACCATTTCAAGAGCACAAGCAGTAGGGAAGGCAGCATGACGATTACCACCAAAGAGCTCACAAGCAGCAACACACATAACAGGAGGGGCTCTTTTAGCACCTTTAGCAAGAACAGAATACCTCATGGCCTCATAAATCTTATCTGGATACTGAATAGGAACGGCTTGGTCAAGCTTCTGATTGATTTCTAGAATCAAAGTTGTCCAATAAGTCTTTAAATCAAACTGGGGTGTTTTTGAATGGGTTGAAACTGATAAAGAACACTGAATTGGTGACATTTTGTTAAGCTTCGGAGGGTAAAGATTTGGGCCTTTTTTAGGGAGATAGAGAGTAATAGATGGTGATGGTAACGCTGCGAGAGAGAAAGCCATCTTTTTTTTTTTTTACAGAACCTGTGTTTCTCTCAACCACTGATAATGCCTCTACAAAGGTTGCTTTTCCAATGTGGAAACGTTTGAGCTTTGAATGGAGTTCGGTGCACATTTACGATGGATCGGATGGGATTTGGGAGTGGAGAAAAGGTTTCATTGACTTGTCGTGTCATGGGTTGGAGTAGTGGCTGCTACCTAAGCAAGAGGAAATGCACTTTGTCAATTTTTTTTAATATTTTTAAAGAATGAAAGCAGTAGGCTTTATTTGTTTTCAGGAATTTATTTTCCTGTAAACTATTTCTCTTACTTTTTTATGTTTGATAAATATAAAAAAAATTTGGTCTAGAAAAATTAAATTTTAATTAAAAAAAGAATAATATTTTACCACAAGAAAGTTTTTTTTTTTTTTTTTATCCCAAGAAAAACACTTTCCTTTGTGTAAAAAAAAAAAAACGTGTTTTCTCCTCTTGTTACAAGCAAAACAGGGATTTTATCACCAATCACAGAACCACATGCACCTCATTCACACATTCTATCTCTTGAAGTCTTACAGCTTTTTTTTTATTGGTATTTCATTTTCCTTGTTTTTTTCATTTTTTTTTTTTTTTAGTGCTTTGGTAATAACAAATAGAATAGTAAAAATTTTATTCACATGAAGGATAAATAAATACGATGGAGACGAGAATATAAAATATAAAAAGAAAATAAGTTTTTTTTTTAAAAAATAATAGAAAGTTATATTTTATAAAATAAGCTATATATAAATATAGGATATAATAAAAAAATTTATTATTATACTTTTTAGATTTTATTTTTTTTATTGTAAGTGATTAAATTTTTATATTAAATATTATATATATATATATATTTAGATAAACTTGAAAAAAAAATTAATTCATTAATAAATTATTTTCTAGTTTATTTTTCCTAACATAACCCACTAAAAAATATTTTTTAATTTATTTTCTATAATATTACCAAACATTAAAAAATAATTCACTTTTCAGGAATTTATTTTTTAAAAAAAACTATTTTTTTAAAAAAACTACTTTCTAGTAAATAAACAAACCTAAATTAAAACCACCAGAGAACTTGTTTTCATGTAATGATAAAGGTAATTTAATGGGCTTTTATAGTTTAGTTAGTTGATCTTATAAAAAATTATGTAACCATTGCTGATGAATGACGAGCTTGGTTTTGTTTCGGCTGTGTGTATTTGTGGAGGCAAAAGTCTCACGGAGCCTAATTATGAGTGTTGCATTGAATATGGGTTAGCATGTCTTGACATAATCATCATATTTGTTATGCGATGGTTTAGCCGTTAAGTTTTATCTTTTTTAATATTTAATGATTTAATGATCATAAATATTTCAGATTAATTGAAATTAAATCTATTCAGTTTCTTGAACAAGCAAATAGAACTAGCAAATTGGCAACCTTCCACTTGATTACTTGAATAATACTGTTTTTATTCTTATTCTTTTCGGAAATGCATTGCATTTTTTTTATTGGAAAAATTACATAGAAGTATAAGATTTTAGGTTAACATTTATTTTTTAATATATATATTGAAAAATATTAGAAAGTGTGGACCTATCTATCAAGTTCAATCTCTCGAGTTCTTAGCCTAGGAGGTTTCTGCTCTTGCCCTGTGAAATGGGCTTTGTGGGGCTTGGGCCTATTGCTGTCTTGTAAGGCCTACTGAGTTTGCTATCATGGGCTCTTCTTCTAATGGCAGTGTTATGCTATTTACTCGTTTGTGACTTAAACTATCCTTCTTTATTTCATGCTGTTCCGTCAACTAGATAATTTTTGTAGCCCTAAGATGATCGCAAAATTCTTGATTACATGATCAGATAACTTATGATCACATCAGGTACCCTAAAACATCACCTACAAGATTTGAACTTAAATTTGTAGGGCTTTACCCCGAAGGGAGCCCTTCCAGAAATTCTCGAAGGCACTGGGCCAAACCCAGGCCTAAGAGGGGGTTTGGAAATAGTTTTCAACCAGCAATTGACGCGCCTCGGTTAGAACCTCACTAGCTGCGTCATTGCCCCAAGCGCAAAGATAGCTTAATCCGCAGACACGCGTTCATTTTTATAGTGCACCATTTGTTTCTCTACTTTATGTCTTGTCGATGTGGGATTAGAACACCGAGAGTTCAGGCCTGCAGTCCAGCTACGAACTGGTCTTTTTATCGTAAGATTCCAGCAAAGCTTCAACATTGGGCAACTAAATTGCTCCCTTTTGCAGGAAGATTGCAATTGATTTATCTTTTTATTTTTATTTTTTTTCTTAAATTATTTTTATATAATTTTGATGTGTCAATATTAAAAATAAAAAAAATATTATTTTAATATATTTTCAAATAAAAATATTTTTAAAAAAATAATCATTACCAAATATTATACTAATTCTAAAAATATTCGGTTTTAATATATATTCAATTTGATCACAGTCTAGAATCTTCCCATTATTTAACAAAAAAATGTCAGATTTTACCAAAACAATTAAACAAGACGCCGTCTTATTGTATAACATATGCTATTTAATGGATAACGTTGAAAACTTTATCCCAATTAGGAAAATTTGTTGTTTGAGTATCCAGTTGATATACTGTGAATAATTGAGGGATTAATTTCGAGGACTTTCCTAAGCATTTTCCCAGGCACATATATTTAAATGCACGTTTTCAGTTTTTTCTTTTCTTTTTTTAAGAAAGTTTATCTAATATAATTCGCTTTTTCCTTTTCTTTCTTTTAACGAGTGAGAGCTTGCGAGGGCGACTATACCACTTAATTCTCTTCTCATAACTATTAAAAAATTCTTAGGTAGTGACAAAATTAAACATATTTTTAGATAATATTTTAATACTGTTTTGCAATAAAAAAATAATTGGGATAATTAGAACAAAATAAAACAAGAGTTGAAGATAAATTAGATTTAATAGTGACACACAGTACTTTATAATATATATAGTTTTAGAAAACTTTTTTTTTTTTGTATTTTCTGTTATCTGTTTTAAAAGTATAATAGTTCATTTTAAAATTATTTTAGAAATAAATTTATTTTATATTTTTATCTTTATTTTTTCAATTAAATATATTTAAATCTTTTATTTATTTATTTCAATGTAATAATCAAACACTTCTTTATTGACCAAGAATCTATATAATACTTGGAATGTATTATTACGAGGATTATATCTTTTTCACTAGAGCAATTTACTCTCTTATTTTCTTTTTAATTTGTGTAAGATATAACCAGAAACGGAACTGAGTTTTTTTCATCAGGGGTGCTATGCATAATACAATCTATGTTTTTCTCTTATCTTCAGCTTTTTTTTTTTCAGCTTGACCTTTTCCCTCGTTTTCTTGCCCTTCTCTCCTTGATTCCTCAAGCTAAACAGTCTTCCCCGTCTTCCCTGTTGACAACACTATCAATCTCCAAACCAACTGTCCATTCCCTGCATGGCAAGCATATCTACAACTCGTTGATTTGTAGATGTGCTGCAAGCAATGGAGAGTGGACATGGAAATCGACAATGATTTCACAGAGAAAGAAGTGGAAGGAGAAAAGACTCGTGAGTGGAAAAAAAAAGCTCAAGAGGCCACCAGACCAGATGGTTTATCAGCCATTGATTTGGAGAATTTGGTCAGTGAAGCGCTTCTGTCAAACAATCAGTTTATGACTTTAGACATCATTAGAGAGATTTGTGGGAGGGAGAGAGATGACTGATTTGTAAAGAATTAATGGCCAGCAAACTCCTGCATCCAGGCTCTGTATATATGAGCTAGAAACCCTCTAGTTGATAGGCGGTTGAGTACTTACTCGTGTGGTCACCAGCTTGCGATAAAGCCTCGTTCTTCAGATTTTGCTGCAAACTTAGCTGACAGAAATGGAATGGCCACAGGCCCACCGCAGGAGGTCTTTGATCAGCGACCGGCTCGAATGCCATTGCGCTAGTGATGTGGTTTCATCAAAATGGACGATCGAGTAGTTGGGTGTACAAGCATTCCCACTAATTAAGTGGTGTGGAATGCTTTTTTCTTTAACTTGACGTGATCTTCTCCATAGATATTATAATTATAACCATTTACAAATTAAACTCTTTTAAGAACTTATGGAATAGCATGGATAAAAACAAAAGAAAATTGCAAATTAAGATAGAGATATAGAATTTTTTTTCAATTTAATTATTACTTTTAAATGTGAAAAACACACTTTTCAATGATATTTTGTGAACCTTAATAATTTTTTCCAGGTATCAATATATTGAGTCACTTAGATTTAGTTAAATCAAAAATTAAAATTAAGTCTGAACCCGACTCCAAAGCTTGTTAAGTCAGCCCGTCAAGCCAAGCTAAATTTAATGAATAAGACTTGAAGAGCTAGCATATAGGTTTCATGAAAGAATGTATAAATAATGATGAAAACAGCAATATGACCAGCCTTTGGACAGCAATAAGAAAATCAGAAGACAAAGAATTCCTTGAGAATTAGTAAAGATTTTGATTCTTTGCATGTGTATTTATGAAATTGTTGAAGTTAAATGATCATAACCAAGATTAAGATTGTTTCCGTCTAATCTTTCCTTTTTCAAATGCCAGCCTGCAACATCTACTGCATCCCAAAGATGCAAAGGTCACCAGCTTCCTTTCTCTATTGACTCAAAATCATTTTGAGATCTCAGTTGGTCATTTTACAAACTCACACGACTAGGTGATTTATTCAAGGAAGATATACTAGCCATGAAAAGACATTTTGAGAACTCTGATGCCGACAATCGATGTCTTAACTTGTGCTTAGAGTTATGTGCTTTCTGTATTATTAAGAAAATAGTGAGATGAACCCAACAACCAGATGGGGTTGCAGCTAGGGATCATATGAACTTGCATTTTATGGCTTCACCCCGAAGGACTCTTCCTGAAATTCCCTCCGTAGAAGGGCTGAATACAATGGTGTTTTAACCAGCAATAGATGCACCTTGTCGGAACTCCACACAATATATTTTCAACATTGCAAATTTGGTTATTTTCGCAGAACAAGTGTTGAATATGAGCAAACAGAGGGCTTCACCATAAAGGTTGAATCACCTTCTACTAGGATGGCAGAAGTACCTCTATGAATGACAGCCCATGACTTCACAGATCCTATCAGAAATTTTTGCAAAGGAAAACTGAAAAATGATGAGAAATTGACACTTTTGAACATAGAAAACAAGCAATCCATGTAGGAGCCTGCTTTTGACAAAGAAAACACGTCATCTAAGCGAACTTGGACTAGGCAAACTACAAATACACGTTCTGAAATTGCTTTGTGAATTAAGGGAAAGCCTCGATGACAGCTTGCACAGCCCGAATTGGTTTGATGTTGTAGCTGCTAAATCCAGCCTCCTTGAGGACACAATCCCATTCCTCAGAGGTCCTCTCCTTTCCTGAGTTGGTGAAAGCCATCATTGCCATGTCTTTCATCAACCTCACAAACTCAAAACTGTCCTGTTTCTCTTCTCCAATCACAGTTTCAACAATAATGACCTTCCCTTTGTCCTTTGGAATAGCTTCTTTACATTTTTTAAGAATTCGGACACAATCATCATTGTTCCAGTCCTGCAAAACCTTCTGCAGTTTGTACAGTAAATGCCAACAGAGGTGTGATCAGAAACAAAGAAATTATATTCGTATAAAAGACTAATTTTTAGCGGGACGTATTTGATTGGAATTATTGGTTGAGATTAATGCAGAAACCAAAGAAGATTAATCATAAGAATAAGCCGAAATCTACCCTATCTTGATTTGGCCCAATAATAAACCAAGTTGCAGCTGAAATTTTTGGTTAGGTGATTAATTCAAGGAAAATACACTAACCATGATAAAAACAGCATCAGCCTTTGGAACACTGTCGAACATATCTCCTCCAACTTGCTTTACTCCTTCACATTTCGCTGCAACAGACACAACATGAGGAAGATCAAAGTTGATGCCTTCAATCCAAGGAAAAGCCTTGACAAACTTTCCCAAAGCAGTCCCATTACCACCACCAACATCTACCAAAGTTTTTATTCCAGTATCAAACAGCTTTGGACAGCTTTCAATTATAGCAGACACTGCCAATCTAGCATCACAAGCCATGGCATCGTTAATTAGCCTGTTGAAAGCAGGATTTGCAGCTGCATATTTCCATATGTCACCGCCATAAGCCGCTTCAAATGCTGCAGTCCCATTTACTCGAACACGGGAACTTAGATGATGCCATGGTGCTAGCATCACAGGGCTGCTCTCCAACAAAATATAATCAGCCATGCTGTCTTCTCCCTGCCTAAGTAAACGACGAGAAAGAGGTGTGTGCACATAACCTGCGGTGCCTTGGATAGTTGGTTCCTCTTTGAAAAAATGGTGATGCACCAAGAACCGCATGATGCGATCAAGAGAGAATGGAACACATCCTAGGGTGGATGATAGCTCTGATAATGCCATAGGACCCTCATGGTTTTCGATGGCTTCTGCTATTCCAAGCTCAATAGCACACTTAACTACAGCAATACCAGCAAACCCTAGTACATATTTCCATATGTCGACTCCTGCCTGCACATCTTCTTCCTCTTTCATTTCTGAATCTCTTGATGTCCTCTCCATCTCTCTTTTATTTGTGCAAATCTTTCCCTTTGAATTTATCAATGAAATCCTTAAGAAAAACTTCAGTTTGAATCCCCAAATCTATGATAAGATACGGATATATTTTCGGACAGTAGTTTCAGATTAAACTAGCAATATATTCTCCTACGCTACCACTTTCATATTGTTTTTTTTTTTGTATGAAATTGACTGCTTGTTTGGACAAGTTCCGGGTATGATTCACGTTGTTGTTTAAGTTCAATTATGCATGAATACGTGGGTCCATGTCTTTTTCCCCAAATCAATTTAATAACATTATCCTTTCAAATCTTTCGATGATAAAGTCCCACTATGGCTTTAATCATGTTAGCAAGACAACAAATCCAGTCAAATTAAGCTGGGCAGTATATTTCATGTGCCAATCGGTAGATAATGAATCGACTTTTATCATAGTATAATATCACAACAAGAAAAATTTACAAATATAAATTTTAGGCATGACAGTATGTCAAATCTCAGTACACTAGGCTTAACAATATATCAAGCTCCATATATATTCAAGAGCTCCTCTCTGGACATGTCCAAAGAAATGAGCAGATCATTATTCTGGACATGCTCGTGAAAATAATCAAAACAAAGATTTAAAATCTTTATTCTCTACTATATATATATATATTTTTTAAAAAAATTATTGTATTTTTTTTAAAAAAATACTTATTTAAACATTAAAAAATATTATCTTTATTAAAAAAAAACTTTTTACAAGCATTAATTATAAATCATTTTGGCCTTCCAAGCACTGTTTAGATTGCTATGATTATTTAAGTAACCGGTTATGCATTCCTATTTCTAAACTATTTGGATTTTAAAAAAAACTTCGTCGGTAGGTAAAAGACATAATTTTAAGAGTTTGTGAAAGCTGGCTTCCAGAGGTTAGGGATGGCATAGTAATGGCCACTTTAGAAAGGCTGACAAAAACAGTGATCCAACTTTCAACTAGCAATAGACACACCTTGTCAATAATTCAATGGTAGCCCGCTGCCGCAACCGCAAAGATTTTGTCAACATTCCAAGTTCAGCTCTTGTTCGCTAATCACGAGAGTGAAAATATTCTTCCATAATAAAGCAAACAAGGGACTCATCATAGAAGTGACTTCTTTTCTTTTGATCTTTTGATATGGAACAGTGACCTCTATGAATGACAATCTACAACATCAGGAATCCTGCCAGGTATACAGAGTCTTCCCAGATGAAGATATAGAACAAGCAGACGTAGAAGACTGATTTTGAACATAGAAAACATTAAACAGCATGCAGTAGCCAGCAGCCATTCTTACAATACAAGGCAGGGTACAAGTAGAAGCGTCATTAGAGTACTGAGCTTTACTGAAATACAAATTAACTTCATAATTATTAATTCTTAAATCACTGTGGAGATCAAGGGGAAGCAACAATGACAGATTGCACTGCACGAATTGGTTTTATGGTGTAGCTGCTAAAGCCAGCCTCCTTGAGAACGTATTCCCATTCCTTGGAGGTCCTTTCTTTGCCTGCGTCGGTATGAGACATCATTACCATGTCTAACATTAGCCTCACAAATTCAAGCTTGTCGCCTTTCTCTTCACCAACCACAGCTTCAACAATTATCACCTTCCCCTTGTCACTCTGTATAGCTTCCTTACAGTTTTTCAGGATTTGGATGCACTCTTCATCGTTCCAGTCATGAAGAACCCACTGCAATAGGAGGAAAAAAACAGGTCAATTACCTATGCATCAGTGATAGATATCATTGAACAAATTCTTTGAATTCAGACTTGGAAACCGATAACTTTCCCAAGCCAGTTGACCAACTTCTGATTCTAGCTTCTAATTAATGCCTTTCTGCACAGAAAGTTAGTAGGAAATGGGGAGGTGGGAGGAGGAAATCTAGCCATTTGGACTTGTTCCAATAAGCTAGCAAGTATAGTGAGTGAATAATATTATTCCCTGAAGCGTTGACAAGGCACTTGAACAATCGGACAAAGGTCAGCTATTAACTTGATTCTTTCATCATCAATGTCCTAATTTTGGAGGAAAAAAAAACTTGTATTTATTACTAACCATTAGGAAAGCAGCATCAGCCTTTGGAACACTCTGAAAAAAGTCACCACCAACATGCTGAACTCCTTCAGATTCTGGAGCAGCGGAAACAACGTGGGGAAGATCAAAGTTTATGCCCTGGATACAAGGAAAAGCCTTAACCAGCATCTGCAAAGTAGTCCCGTTACCCCCACCAACATCCACCAAAGTTTTAACCCCATCAAACACCTCTGGACAACCTTCAACTATTTCTGGCACTACCAGCTTAGCATCACAAGCCATTGCATCATCAATGAGCTTGCTGTGAGCTGGATTTGCCAACGCATATTTCCATATATCATCTCCATGAGCCCCCTCAAATGGTGAGTTGTTATCGTTCAGGACACGGGAACTAAGATTATGCCATGGTGCCATCATTACATGGCTGCTCTCAAACAAAAGAAGACCAACCATGCTCTTTTCTCCCTTCTTAAGTAGCCGGCGAGAAAGTGCTGTCTGTACATAAACCGTGGTGCCTTGGCTGGAAGGTTTCTCTTTGAAAATGCTGTGATGGACTAAGAACCTCATAATGCGGTAAAGAGAGGAAGGAGCACATCCAAGTGAGGATGATAGCTCTGATAGTGTCATAGGGCCTTCATTGTTTTCAATGGCATCAGCTATTCCAAGCTCAATGGCACACTTCACAACTGCCATATTAGTAAAGCCAAATATGTATTTCCATATTTCAACTTTTGCTTGTGCCTCTTCTTCATCTTCTCTTATTTCTTCATCTATTTTTGTCACTGATCCCATCTCTCTCTCTCTCTCTCTCTCTCTCTCACACACACACACACACACACACACACACACACAATGGTCTTGGGTTTTCTTGATTATGCACAAAAGCTTCCAAGCTGAAGCTTCAATTATATATTTGCCAAAACAGGACCACATTATAACATACGTTACATCAGTAAGATCCGCTCACGATCCTGACCTGTTTGGCATTATCTTAGCATTACTTATCAGTTATATTTTTTAAAAAAATTGAATATCTTTTAGTTTTAAGTTAAATGTTTTAGGTATTTTAGATGTTATGATATAGAAATAAATTAAAACAAAATATTTATTATTTTAATATATTTTTGAATAAAAAACATTTTACAAACCTATCAAACTTCAAAACAGACCTTAAATTAACTAATTATATAGCAGAGAGCATAAGAATTCCTCTAGCAAGTTATTTACATTACATGTTTTTTTATATATAATTATATTAAAATCGTGAATTAACTTATAAAATTATATGATTTTACGAGTTAATATATATCTAATGTGTAAAATCAGACTAAAAATTCAAAATCAATAAAATTAAACTTAACTCGTATAAAATCGGTGAACTCGATAAACTCAGTCTAATTTTACAAGTTTACTAAATTTATGATATGAACCAAGTCATGTTTAAAATTGGCTTTAAAATGTTTGCTGATCAAATTTACAAGATTGAGTATATCTTCCAAACCGTATATTAGATAAAGTTGAAATTTTACAGAGAAATCTTAGACATATGAAAATATATTGTGATAATTTTTCAGGTCAAATGAATTTTGAAAACATAATAGTTTAGAGGGTCAAATTTGGTAGACGAATGTTGTTAAATATGTAAAACTAGATCTTCATATATTGTTTGGGCATATCTGGAGCTATCAGTGGAATTTTGTTGCGATTAAAGTTGGGTTGTAAGCTAAATATTGAAACTTTCCAACTATATATCGTAGGCCCAGTAATTTATCTAAATGAAAAGAATGACATGTTTGAAAATAAGAATCAAGTCTGCCAAGAATATACAAAAATTAGAGATTTGGATTACATAAAATTAAGACTTTTTTATTATTCTATTTTATTTAATTATTTATTTATTTTGAATAATTATTTTTAATTTGAATTTTTTATAATACATTAGACATTATTTAGGGGTTTATTTTATTATTGAATTTATATTAGTTAATTATTGACTTAGACTCATTAACTTGTAACCTAAAATAGGTCTGTTTTATGATGGGAACAATCAAGTTGTCACCAGGTTCATGTATACTTCCTACCATTCAGTAATTCTCTTGTATTGAAAAGTTTTGTTATAGGACTTTTTATTTATTCTTGTCATTAATTTATTGATTCATATTATTTAGCTTTCTTATTTTATTTAGATCACTAATTGATTATAACATTGTTGACTCATTTTATCATATTTTAATGTAATTTAATTTTTAGCTGGAATTGTTAATATATAATTAATTAAAAATTATTTATAATTTTATAATCTAAATCTACAATCCAAGTTTATATTATATTTTTTATATCAAATAAAATAAAATATATTTGACACCCTTAGTACAAGAGTATAAGAATTCCTTTAGCAAGCTATTTGCATTAGACACAACTTTATTTGTTTTTGGAAATTTGAAAATTTTTTTTTATTTATTTTAAATTAATATATTTTTAATAGTTTTAGATTATTTTGGTATGCTAATATTAAAAATAATTTTTTAAAATAAAAAAATATTATTTTAATATATTTTTAAATAAAAAATATTTTAAAAAATAATAATAATGATAATTTTAAATATGCTCGCGAAAACATGTGGTTTGCTTGCTCTACGTACTTCTCTCTCTCTTTCTTTCTTTTTTTAACGTGTTCATTATTTTTCTACTCTTTTTCCCCCCTACATGAGGTCCTCAATTGCTGCTGACAACTGGACACCAACCAGGCTGGCTAGAGCACATCATATGGGGACACTACATTTATCTTTCCAGTTTTGGCTGACCTCAGGGCACGTGGTATGTCCAGTGGGGAGAGAAAAAACGTGTTTACTTTTGCTTTCAAAATATATTAATATTAAAAAACAACAAAAAACACTATCTAAATATGTTAAATTTTTTAGGCTTTTGAAACGTTTTAATATTTTTTCAAATAAAAAACATTTTAAAAATCTATCAAACTCCAAAACAAATCTTAAACAGTAATATATATAAAGCACTATAAGATTTCCATTCAATATATTATTGCTTAATCATTGGTTCAAGTTTATACTTTTATATATAATTATAGAGCAGAGTATAAGAATTCCTCGAGCAAGCTATTGCATTTCAAAACATGTGGTCCGCTGGATCTGCATACCAATTTTTTTTTTTCTTTTCCAGTGTCCATTTTTTTTCTCTTTTTTTTTCCCTGCATGAAGCTACTCAGTTGCTGCTATCAGCTGGCCACCAACCAATCTTGTTTTCCAGTTTTAATATATTTTTGTAATATATTAGGTCTACCACAGCATATCATATGGGGAAACTACATTTTATGTTTCCATTTTTGGCTGACCTCAGGGCACATGTGATGTCCGGTGGGGAAAAAATATGTGATTATTTTTGCTTTCAAAATATATTAATATTAAAAAAAATTTAATATTTTTTAAAATAAAACACTTTATAAAACAACCAACATTATAATTCAAACACTACCTAAACACAGCTGGCAACAGCCATGGTGATGGATGGAGATGGAATTAACTGCAAGATAATCTCTTTTCGGAAAGAAAGAAGAAGTGGAGGATTTCTAGGCAATGCTGGAAATCAAAAGGTTTGACATGGGAAATTGAAGGGCTTCACTCTGAACTGAAGGGAGCCATTGCAGGAATTCCCTCCCACAGTAGAAGGGCCAAAACAATCCCTGCCCAACAGTGCCTTCACAAAATAATCAGATAAAGTAATCAACAGCTCAGTCCTTTCAAGTTACTGATGAGACAGGTCAAAATTTTGTCATGAATCCATGATTGAGAACTTCACATAGTAGGTTACTCAAGCGCCTTTCCTTTCCTTTTTAGAGAGAGAGAGATCTTCTTGCATATATGTACACATCAGAGTCTATCAACAAACTGTTTCTTCACAAAAGCAGATTTTAATTTCTCCACCTCAATCAAAAGAGATGAATCTCTGTCACAGGCTTCCACAAGGACTTCAAACCTTTTCTCAATATCACTGGCCTGCAGTGGCAAACCTTCCGGCTTCTCAGGCAAGCGAGATGATAGCTTGTAATAACGAACCAATTCCAGCATAATTCCCTGTGACATGAACTGGATAGTTATTATACAGAAAACATATTGATGCTCGCTCCTAAACCGAAAACATCTTCACCATTTACAGGTTTTTTATTTATTTTGACCGCAAAACAAATCTGGTTTTGTCCAAATACAGAAAGGGCAGCAATGGATTGTCATTCCAGATTGCTACCAAGTCAAATAAACGAGTAACAATTGGCTGCTAGAAGATTATAAACACCTAGATAATATCAGCAAATAAACACTTCGATTTTGATATCGAATTGTTTGAATGATGTCTCACCAATGTTTAAGGCTTAGATATGCAAAAGTCAAGAAAACTACTTATTCAATCAGAACCAAACCAATAGGTAATTCGCCCTCCAGAAAAGTTTAATACCTCATGTCTCTGCTTCTTGGAGCAGTCTCGCAAAAGAGATTTTGCAAGCTTATTTCGCAGCGTTATCTTGTCATTGGCATGAAACAGGAAAATGAAGGATGAAAGGTGGTGTAGAACCAGGGTAAATGCCATTGATCCTCGAGTTGCAGCTCTGTCAAGAGCACCAGAAACCCATGCTTTGACATAAGCTTCCAGAATGCCTTCATTGTCCTGCAAAGGACCAAGTTTCATAAATAAAAAGTGTGCATTATTTGATTAAACTCAGAATCTACTGGATACTAAAATTCTTGCAAAATCTTGACCGAAAATTATTTGAAATTGTGAAAATTTGAGACCAGCCCAAACATGACAAACTAAAGACCACTATTCCTGAGATAAAAGCAAAGCAAGATCTTGTGCTTGTTCTCGAAACCAATACACAACCATGCATTTAGTTCCTATCTCATCATTTCTGCCTAGACAAATTATAACAGAGAAAATGCACTTAATATCTCCTATAAACCTCAAGATAACCTAACACACAAAATTTATCTTCTTTCCCCTTTTTTTCCTGAAATTTCCACCAGTTGCAGCCAAAGACAAGAGCTTCATTCTCATATTAAATCAAACCCGTGTTGCTTTGACCCTTCATCTTATCTTAGCACCTGCGTCCAGCACTGGACACTTGGACATGGCTATGGACACTCGGACACTCCAATTATCTGGAAATGAAGGAAAGTTCTTAAAAATAGTTGGCTCGGGCATACATACATGTGTCAGACACAACCCCATGTCGTATATGGATCCCAAGTCCAAGCAATATAGAATGGAAATCATGCAAGCTCGAACTAGACTGCAGATAGAACTAAATTCAACTAAAATACATTCATGGCCAATATAAGAAGTTCAAGTTTAGCAGCTGAACCTCAACAGGTTCAAGGTAGCCTTCTGCCTCAGCAAAGCATTTCTCCAAAGGTGGCAGAATTTCAAGAACACGAGCATTGGTCAATCCATTCCAGGCAGCAAGTCTCACAGGAGTTTCAGTGCAACGATGCAAATATACAGCCACTTGCCGGCCAAAAATTATATCACCATAGGATATAGAAGCAAACTGCTCTACAAGAGTTTCAAGAAATGTAGAATAACTCTCGTGAATCTCTGATTGAAACCTCAAAAACTCCAAGGAAGATTTCTTCCCAGTTTCTGGAAGTACGTTTACATTATCCTCCAAAAAGTGTTCAGCACTTCTAACAGATCTTGATTCATCAAGAAGCTGACCATAGAGGTTTTGCAAGGCTTCATAAACATCCCTACTCTTGTCATGCTCAAGCACACCCATTCCACTAAGTAGTATGACAGATAGAGAATGCAACTTCCAAATTAAAGGTGTGAAGCGAACAGGAGAGGGAGCATCAGTAGGCAGGAAAGAGGACATGGTTTCCAGGCCTAGTAGAAAGAAAAGCCCACCTTTAGCAACTTCAAGTGTATCATGGGTGTGCTCAGTAGGATTCCGTGTATCAGAAGAACTTTGAAGACAACCCTGTTTGTTATTGGAGATGGTTGCGATTGGACTGAGAAACCAATGCAAGGGAAGCGGCAGTCTCTGGTGAGCCCACTCTGCTGTCAAAGAAGTTAAGTGATTATCTTGCCATGTCATGTCTGATATGTCCAGATCCTCATGTATAGTTTCCAGGGATGATTTTCCCTTAGAATTGTCCTCTGGTGTGGCTTTCAATTTCCTCTTCACAGACAACCATCTATTCTTAAAGTGAGAAGCCAATGTGTTGCTAAAGGACACATAGTCTTCTTCTTTATATTCCCATCCAAAAAGTTTCACTCTCTCATTCAATTGTAGAAATCTCCGTGTATAGAAGTCAAGATACTTAAGAACCGGGACATCAAACAAAATATCCAGCGCCTTCTTCATAACAGGCTTATCCCTTGGTCCAATGGTTAGGAAAACTCCTAAAAGAGAAGAGATCATGTTCATTGCGAATGCCATTTCTTCATCAGTTGGAACTTCTGTGGAAGACAAGTTCTGAAAGATTTCTAGCATGCTGGTTAGCATTCTCGCATCTGTTTGAGCCAACAAAACAGTCATGGACCAAAATCCTCCACCAGAGGCACCCCAACCAATTCCTGCCCCTGGAGTTGGTCCTCCTCTACCAAATGTCTCAATTGAATGCACAGAGTGCCATTCTGATGTTACAAACTTAATAAAAAGATTAAGGACACATTTCAATTCAACCAAAGAACTCTTTAGTATCCCATCCTCGAGTATCTTTGATTCTCCTGAGAATCTGTATTCTTGGGAAGGTGGACTATGGACCCCACTCTTAGCTAATTGAATCAAATTATCAATGGATACAAAAACACGGATTAGCCCATGGAGGCAACAAACAGAAGCTAATGATGTTTCAGAGTTACTGTGCTGTCTCAAATGGCACAGTTCATCAATGAAGCTCAAAAACCCATTTTTAACAACTCCAAGTCCAATCTTAGGAACAAATTCTGGCAACCATGGCACATGCTGACCACTTCCTTGGAGTCTCAAGGCATCCTCTGGGATCAATTTCTCAAGCAATGTGGAGAGCATATGCAAGACAGCTGAATAGACCCACAACAAGGACCTAATAGATGAATCTTGAAAAACAAATTCACTCCTATTTCCTTTCTCCCACTCAAAGATTTTAGAAATGTATGGATCACTTAAGGATGCTATCCACTTTAGAGCTAAATCAATCATTGGAGTCACGAAACTCCAAGACCAACTTTCTTGTTCATCACCAGCACAATCTGACATCTGATTGCTTGCATGCTTCTGCATATAGAAATTTGGAAGATTTCTAGACAATGCCTCCAAAACAAGATATGCCTCCTTAGAGACTGAAGCAAATTCACCAAGAACATTGTTCTCTTGAAGTTTCGTGAATGTTGGTGGATTCAACCACAAGCACAATGCAGGGAAGATATCTGAAAAGCATGATATACAGCACCCATAATGGATGCAGGCCTTCCAAAGACGTAGTTCTTCAACCATCAAAGCTGATGATAGTTTACAGATCTCCTTCCCAGATTTTAGCCAGTAATCAAGGGAGGAAGTATACCGATACAGATGCCATGTCATAGCCTGGACAAACCCATTCTTTATTAACTCAATGCAATTGTTCTTGTCAGATTGAGCCAACACCTGTTTGACATCAAAATAGAACATTAAAATGGCTGTCTTGAATGAAGCATTAGAGACATTAACCATGCAATAGAATAAATAGGACCAGGCACCAATTTATAACTGTTCAGAAATGTGCAGAAACTTCTTACCTTCAACAGCCTAACAGATTTTATTTTAGAAGGGCGAACTTCTATATTATCTCCCATAGTAAACCTGTGGATAACCATATTGACAAGCCTTTGACACTTCATAATTGCATTTGCACATGTTAAGGAATGCCTTGCTATACCGAGAAGTATAGAAATTATGCATTCTTCCAAAGGAGCAGAAGGGTCAGCCTGAAATCGGACATAGAAAACTGCAGATCAAAATACAATAAGTATGCACGAGGGAACGATCATTTAAATCAATAATGCAGGACACGATAATTCAACAAAAGAGAGTAAACTATATTACATATGGTTCTAAAATGTCTTCCGATTTGAGTGTAAGTAATTTCAAACATCCGTTATTCTGAAAGAAGCACTAAGAACGATTCTGTGACAAGCGCAAAAAACAAAAAAAAACTAAATTCACATCCATCTCCATTTTACAGACCTCCAACAGAATTCATCCTTAAGTAAAACATTGTAGAAGTGATAGTCAGTTCACCCACATTAACTTTAATCACAAAATGTTGTTTTTTTCTTGTCAATATAACTACACTTACTTCCAGAAGATAGCGCATCTTATGAAGGATTCCCATCCTAACCAAACCTGCAGCAAAATCCTGGCTAGCAACAGCAATGTCATCCTGAATTGTGTGTTTGCCTTCAATCTCATCATCAACGATATCCTCGGAGAAAGCCATAATATTAGAAGGTTTAGCATTATACTTCCAGAAACCACCATGAAGAAAACCAGCATCAATGTCTGGTTTGCTTCGAAAAACAGGAGCAGTGAAGATATCCTTCTCACAAGTTGCAATTTTCTGCAAGCACAATATATCAAACTCAAAGTCAACTGATGCCAGAGATATGCTCAGCTACGAAGAAAATGTCCAGAACTTTACCTCTGAAATCTCAAAGAAAGTCTCATTCAAATCACAACTGAGTGCAGACTGAATAACTTTTGCACAAGCTAAAACTACAGAATGGTGATTATCATCAAGACACATCCTACAAATCAAAACAACATTGAGTTTACTATTGTGTCATTGTATGAAACAAGTGATTCAATCATCATTGTCAAAGGGCAGTGACAATAAACAGTAAAAGAATTCTGGAGTGACCAACCTCAATGCTAAAACAAGCTCAGGTTCAGGGCCAAGTGCAAAGGCCCAAACAGCCTCCCAATCATCTGACTTGTCAACTTGATTAGCATTGCTCACAGTAGATCCAACTTTATTTTGTTGGATACCATGTATCGCATTATCAAGCACAGATGCAAGAAGATGCAATGCAAGAGCCCGTTGTCCCGGAATCTGAAACTAACAAAATTAGCTTTGCACAAGAATCATATAACAAAAATCATAAGGTGTTGCTTTCCATTTATTCAAGAAAGCCAAAATTTGAAATTAATTCACTTAAAACTAATTGGTGAGCTATGAATGATGTTAACTGACCACACTTCTAGTAAGTTGCACTGCTTCTTTGATTGTGTATCCTGCTGCACCAGGGTCTCCCTCAGTCCGCAAGAAGTCACGTTCAGCTACATTATCAGCGCTAAGCCCATTGTCACTGGATATATTACCTACAAAACAAAAAAGAATACTCAATTTCATGACACGGCATCTGTTACCCCACCCCTGTAAATAAAGACCGCATCTAAAATGTAAGTTTATCGCAAAAAAAAATCTACTATTATTCCAGATAACAGAACCAGGTTCAACAACATGCTTTCAAAGAGGTTTAACATGAAATTTGAAAGAAGAACTGTGAATACTAAAATTACTACTGGTTTGTGACCAAAGGTGAGGAAGTTTGAAAAACCTTTATATCTAAAAGTGCTCATTAAACAATGAGCAAAGGTGATCACCGAGCTACAAAACTTTCTCGGGTTATTATTATGTTAGACATTAGAACTTCTTATTGTCTACTGAAGATTTTAAACTTGGCTACTTGATTAGCTTCTTGCCTAAGATACCAAAACCTACAGGTTTTGGCCTTCGTGATTATGGGAGGAACCATCAGCAATCAATTAAGTAAATCAAATAGCATGATGAGGTGTAATTGCTAATTACTCAATGCTCAATAAATCCACCAAAGATAACAAAACTGAGAATGATATATGACTAAAAAGATATCACCCAAACAAACTGAATGACAATAGGTTGTGGAGTAAATTAGAGAATCAGAATTTCTTTCATCGTCTTTTTTTTTAAATGAATGGGTGATATGGATAAAGAACAAATAATCTAACAACAAAAGGGATAAGAATAAGACTTTAGTCATACCAGTATCGGGTTCATCTGCAATAACAGTCCCTTCCAAAGAAAACCTTAATCCTCTAACTGCCTCAACCCTCTCACTCCAAGTATTCCACAAACAGCCACTGGTTGTGCTTGAATCATGCAGCAAATTGTTATCTAGCCCACTCTTTGTGTCTTTTGATATATTCGCTGTCATCATCTCTGGCCTCTCACTCCCTGCATGAGGAGAAATCTCTGAGTGTTTGATCAAGCGATTCCCAACTGGGATACTATCCACTTGACTACTGACAGCCTCGTCTGAACTCGAGACATTTTTCTTCTTCAGTTTTTCTTGGCCACGTTTTTTCAGCAAGTTCAACAACTCAGGGTTCATCTTCTCCATTATCTCAGCCTGTGCTTCTGCAATCTCTTCAGCTGACATGCTCTGCAACCGGGAACGATTTTCTGCATCAATCTCACTCTCGAGAAGCTTAGACCCTTGTTCATTACCATGACTATTGAAACCAGAGCTAGAAACTACATTTTGATTGAGCTGCTCTCGCTTCTTTAGCATCCCTGACAATGCACGGTTACTTGTCTCCATATCAACTACAGAAGTGACAGCCTCTTTCACTTTCGCTGGAGGCATAGAAGAACTTAAATCCGTTTCTATATCCACTTCCATTGGAACCTCACTAGCTCGAAAGGAGTCATTTAACAACTTTCTATTCTCCACGTGATCTACTGCTTCTCCATCCTTCCTATATTTTCCTGTCTTCTTTAGTCCAGCCCTATTTTTTTCTACCTCGTCAATCTCCAATGAATTATCACTCGGGACCAACTCTCTCCACCGGCTAAGATCCAAACCCTTTTTCTGCTTCCTCTTTACTGGATGCGCAAAAGCCGATATTGGATTAGAGTAAATAGAATCATCATCATCTTCTTCACCATCATCCTCATTATCATCATTACCATCCTTTCTGCTACTTATCGGACCCCAATGCTGCAATTAATCAAATCAACATATAAATTCATAAACATCCACCACGCAACCATGAATAATTTCATCAAAAACCAGAACAAAACAAAAGAACCACCAAGATTGGTCAAATTGTGTGAAATTCAAAACTTTTTTAACTATCCACTACGTCCCATTATTTTAATAGCTCTAAAGCAATAGAAACTCAGCTAAACCATATCCTAGCCCTAACAAGATCAACTACTTCTCTTCTCCAGCTCTGAAACAAAAACCAAAGCACAAAACTTTCTCGAAAGCTCAAGACCTTTTCTTTCATTAACAAGAAACAAGACCCAGCATGTCAAATATATTGGCTTCGAATTTGAAGCTGGGAAAACTGATAGTCTAAAACGCAAAAGACTGTGTAAAAGGGCTTACAGGACCATGGGAGCGGTGGCGAGCAACAGGGAAAGGCAAAACGGTGAGCTGAGGAGGAGGAGTAGGCTTATTTTGTGGGGTTTCCGAAATACCCTTTTCAATAATGCTACCAATTAAACGTGAAGCATCATTTCCACCAATTTCTAGTTCTTTGGCTCCAAAAACCTTTTGAGTTGAAGTTGAGGGATTTGTCTGGTTTTTCCTTCTACTAATGTTATGCTTGTTGACGTCCATGTTTAGAATGCTTTCGACTTTTCTGTTTCTTTTTCGTTTGATTAAGAGGGCATAGGCAGGAAAAGAGAGAGCCGAAGTTTTAGGCTAGCGGTGAAGGTTTTTATAGAGAGAGGCCAGGAGAGAAGGAGTGGTTTTGGGCTTGGGTTTGTACATAGGTTGGTGTGGAACCGAAAGCAAGGTTAATCTCTGTAGAATAATACAATGGTCTAGCTTCGAGCTTGTTTTGCGATTGTAGATATTTTGTAAATAATTTTTTATGTTAAAATATATATTAATAATATTTTTTATTTTTTAAAAATTATTTTTAATATTATTATATTAAAATAATTTGAAAACACTAAAAATATATTAATTTAAAATTAATAAAAAAATAAATAATTTTTAAAATATAAAAACAAACATGCCTTTACTTACCTTTTATAATCATATGCATCTCTTCCTAGGGGAAAACAAAAAAAAACACGAAGGAAAAGCCTAAACTTTATCTTCGACGCTCTCTCGAGAAAAATAGTCTTTACATGAACAAAAACGACACGGATGATAACTTAGAACATTGCTTCATGTCTATGTCTTGCCATATATTGTGTTTATTCTCTGAAGAAGTGAACATCACGGATTCAAAGCAATCTATTAATATGCCCTTGAAAATCTTGACAAGATTATGTTATTGCACCTTGTTCAGATCTTGTTTTTCTATTTAACAAATTAAATAATTGAACTTTTTTTAATTTAATCATTTGAAATTTTTTTTCGTAAATTCAATCTGATTTACTGATATGTCATAGGAAGAAACAATACATTATATGTTTGCAATATGTTTGGAATACTTTGAATTGAATTATATTAAAAAAATTTAATGAAATCTCGTATCGGAAATCTTCTTATATGTTAATAAATAAATAAATAAAATTTAATTTATATAAATATTCTAAAAGTAAATAGGAGATCAACCCCACTTATTTATAATTTTAAAAATAATAAATTTAATATTAAAACTAAATTTTTTTCAAGATACTCGTCTGGCACCCTTTTTATATATAAAAAAAAACTTCTTGAAAAAATAGAATAAAAATGTAAAAAATAAATTAAATTAAATTTTATCTTTTCCAAATATAAAATTCAATTTATTTAGCAATTGAATAAAAAAAAAACATTATAATCGAATTCAACTAAAATAGAAAATTAATTCCAAACAAATTACTATAAGTGGATTGGGATGTCCATATGTATAGTTTGTGGATAGTGTTTATTGTATCTTCCAGTCATATATTTGTTGATCTTTTTCATGGAGTTTTCAGATTCAAGACCTGCTGAATTTCATGTTTTTATACTGCTCTTACGTTATTTTTGTCTTTTAAGGTCCATGGTCTTGCTAAGACACCCCCACAGTACTCATAAGATGTTAGTTCTTCCTTTTCTATCTTCTACTACTTTAAATTTTTTTACAAGTATAAGTTCCCCTTTTTTACCGAGACAAAAAAACCTCACAAAATAATCCACCTTTCCAGGTTTATTCGTTTTATATTGAAAAATACAGGGTTTGTATTCTATCAGTAATTGTCCAAACTTTTTTTTTTTAAGGCGAGACTATTTAATTTAAAATTGTTAATGTTTATACCAATAGATTATAAAAGATAAATTTTAAAATATTTTATTAAACTAGCTTCGAATAAATTTAAAAGCTTTTAACATATATACATACATACATACATATATATATATATATATACACATATAAAAAGTTTCAATTCCAAAATTAAAGATTATAGTTTTTGAACGAGCAATCGAAAAATTTCCGCAACATCCGTAGGTGTAGATATTTTTGACCTCTAAGGAGATTATTTGCACATGATTATCTTTTTCACCTAATTTTGGTGTTTTATTTAATTTATTCCTAAGTTTTTTTAATATATATGTGTGTGTGATTGGGTATTATAAAAAAATACTAATATATGAAGGGCTTTATTAGACTTGGCTGGCTTAAATTCGTATTTCATATTATAATAGATATTGTATTTTATTAAAATAATATATATTTTTATAATTTATAATTTATTTTTGATATCAAAATATCAAAATAATTTTAAAATATAAAAAAATAATTTAAAACTAAAATTTTTTAAATCTTTTTAAAAACACACACCAACAGCAAAAAAGAAGATGCACTGCCCAAGTTGATTTGTTCAAGCTTCTTTATTATTCAACTCAAAAGAGAACACGTAAAAATAAGCATTGGACTGATGATGTGTTTAATATTGCAGTACAAGCATTTTAAAAATGCTTTTCAAACAAAATGATATTTCTGTATTATTTTTTTAAGTAAAAAAAGTCATTAAAAACCACAAATTTTGACACGCTCTCCCACTTTGGGCACAGCCACCAAGTGCAATGCGGGCTACCAGACTAGGCCTGGGCCTCGATTGCCCGAAACGCAGTCTGAGAGAATACTGGGGCCCACCCATTGTAGTTTATATGACTTCCGTCCCGCCGTGAGTGTTCTCTTCCCGATGTGGGATATCAACTTTCTGGGTCCTTAAGAAACCAGTATCCTGTATCCTGAACTAGCAAAGTGCCGAAGTGTTTTTCTTCTGGTTCTCCAAACTCCAAGCATGAAATCTTTGGAGAGGAGCATAAGTTTTATAAAGAGCCAATTGTGCAAGATACATGGAGTCAGTTTTCAGTTCTGGATGTGGTGTTGGCTTTCGTTGTTATAACGTGGCTTGATGTCTCTAAAGTGAGGGCTTGAACTGGCATCCTTCAAAAGCTCAAGGTATTTGACAATGCACAATGAGATATGAATGCTACCATGTAACTAATGATTCTGATGCATATGATAGCAAGGATGGCTGGTTGGATGGATTCCATATTACAGAATCCTCACTACTGCAAATAGCGATTTGAATGCTCATCATGGCATCTGATCTTGGCTTGGCCATCTCAATCTGTGCAAAGACCTGAACTTTTGTAGCATCGATCAAGCCAGGTTCATTGATGATCCTCCTTCCAGGTTCATTGATTCCACCATAAACAAATGTTTTTTTCCTTTCCCCTACCTGTGCTCCACATATGTAATCCTAAATCAGACCCCAGTTTTAGAACTTTCTTCCCATTCCAACTACGGTCATTTGGAATTCTTAGCTCCCAGGCAACTCTGCCCTCCAGCAACCCTTAAAGAACCTTTGTCAACACAGACTCAGTTCCATTCCTTCAAAAAAGAATTTCAAGCCTAAACCACCCTCCGATCTTGGTGGAGTAACTAAGTCCAGGCTACCTTGGATTCTAAAATGCTTCCCACTTCTTGTTTTTTTTTTTACCGAATTAAAGATGCTTTCACGGACATGGTATTCTTGCAATCCCTTCTCCCACTTCTGCAGCAACTTAGCAAGTGCCAAGGAAACTGTAGCTATAGATATGTTTCAAGTTTTTTTGCACCGATCTAGCCTCAAGCAAATTCTAAATCGACTGATCATTAGTTTGATTCAGCCGAGTTTTAGGATACATAAAATTTTGGTTGGATTGTGATGAAAGTATTTTTCAAAAATATATAAAATTAAAAACATATGTTCTGCCTGCTTTCCTCTTCAATTCCTTTGAAAACCAAAAAACAAATTACATCCTATTAATTTATTTATCCGTGGCACCTTACAAATATATAAAGAGCAAGATAGCAATAAAGTTATTTATTTATACAGTTTGTTGTTGGTATCCCACATCGGCAAGATAGCAATAAAGACAGAACGCAAGGCGGATAAAATAGAATGGACGGGCGACATGACAACATACTTACCTGGACGGGGTCTTTGGGCGATCAATAAGGCTCAGGCCTAGGCTTGTGGCTTGCATTGCACCCAGCAGGTGCACCTGTCTAACATCTCCCCAAGTGGGAGAGTGTACGTCAAAATTTGTGGTAGAGGGGGCCTGCGCTAGCCGCGGCCCCTGTCTAATAAAAGTTGAAAATTCATTTAATATTTGTGTAAGCTAACCTTCTCTCAGTCTTTAACGGCTCCTGTCTATCTATTATGAGTCGAAAATTTATTTAAATCTTGTCCATTCTAACCTTCTCGATATTTGCTGTAAAATGGGATGTTAATCAAAAAAATTAATCTTCAACATTATAATTAATATCTATATCTTAATAGTTTTAAATAAATTTGTATTTTTCTATCAATTCACTTTTTTGTTTAACACCTTTAATTGCAGTTGAATGTAATTAAATACCACCCAAAATTTAATGCATCGGAGCACAAAGAAACCATAGCGTCCTCTTTACATGTCTCAATCATTAAAATAATTCAAATTTTATTCTTTGAACTTTAAAACGTCGTCAAATAATTACATACTATTAATTACAACTTATTTTAGAGAGCTCAATGTTATAGCAAGAAAAGCCATTACTACATAACGACGGTTTTTCAAAATAAAACAATATTGTTTTTAGTAAAAGAATCAAGTTTTTTTCACCGTTATAGCCTCAAAGCAAATTCTAAATCAACAAATTATTAAGCCCCATTTGTTTATTGGAAAGTTTTTTTTTTTAAGTGAATTCCGAGAAAGTGAATTATTTTTCGATGTTTAGTAATGTTATGAAAAATAAGTTGAAAAATACATTTCAGTGTTTAGTTATATCATGAAAAATAAATTGAAAAATAACTCATTAATATTTTTTTTTCAAGTTTATTAAAATAATAATGAATAAATCTTATAAATTAAAACGTTGAATGAGAATAAAATTGAAAAAATATATAATTTCATAAATTATCTCAAATAAAATAAATAATAATCAAAATAATAAAGATCAAATTTAAAAAATTAAAAAATTAAAAGAAGAAAAAATTAAAATAATAAAAATTAACATTTCATAAATTATTTCAAATAAAATAAGTAACAATCAAAAGAATGAGAATCAAATTTAATAAATAAAAAATTTTAATTAAAAAATGATAAGGAAAAATCAAATAATAATTATAAAATTAAGGATCAAAATTAATATAAAAATTAAATTCTAATGGATGAAATTGAAAAATAAATATTCAAAAATAAAATATATATAGCAATCAAAAGTTTGAGGACCAAATTTAATATAATAAAAAAAAATATGATATTTTTAATTTTTTCACAACTTCCAGAGAGTATTTTCCGCCCAAAATAAAAGGAAAACACTTTTCTTGAAATCAAGCCAAATTTTTCTTTGACTGGAAAGTATTTTTCATTGATCAACTTTTCTAATAACAAATAAACAAAAGAAAGTTTGGAAAGTAATTTTTCAGAAATCACTTTCCAGAAAACAAACACAACCTAAATTGATTCAACCAAGTTTCTCAAGATCTAGAAATTTAGAGCGTTTTGGATTATGGTGTAGAGTAATTTTTTAAAAAAAAAAGTTGCTTAAAATTTTATCAAAACAGTTTTTTATATATTAATATATAAATTTATAAAAAATGCAATAAAATATTAATTTAATGTTTTTTCAATCTAAAAATATTTTAAAAAAACATATAGAAACAAAAATATAAATGGTGTGAAACACCCCCACTTAACTGCTTGCTTTCCTCTTCATTTCCTTTAAAAACCAAAAACAATAAAATTACATACTATTAATTTATTTATCTTTGGCACCTTACACGTATATAAAGGAGAGGATACAGTTTTTGTTGGTATCCCATATCGGAAAGAAAGTAATAAAGACAGAACGAAAAGCGTATAAAAAAGAATGGACGGGCCACTTAACAACATACTTACCTGGACGGGGTCTTTGGGCGATCAAAAAGGCTCAGGCCTAGGCTTGTGGCTTGCATTGCACTCAGCAGGTGCACCTGTCTAACATCTCCCCAAGTGGGAGAGTGTACGTCAAAATTTGTGGTAGAGGGGGCCTGCGCAAGCCGCGTCCCCTGTACAATTCGAGTTAAAACTGAGCTTTATTTATTCTGCGAAATGTTATCTTAATTAATATATACGTATCTGAGGCAAGCGAATCGGCTAAATTGAGAAAACTATATATATCTAAACATTTGTAAAGGAACTTGTATTTATTTGTCAATTACTACTTTTTTTAACCATTTTGAATTAATAGAAATTCATTCTTGTTTTTAACAAAATTATTAATTATATTTTTCAAAAAAAAGGGGGGGATAATTTGGTTTATAAATGTGTTAGCAGATTATATGCCACAACATATTAAATTCTTTTAATTTTGAATGACATTTCTAGACAAAATATCATAAGAATAGATTGAGATTAAATGAGAAAAAAAACTAATTTATTACTCAAAAATAAATAAAGCAACTAAACTATAGGACAAATAAACCTCCCCGGACCATATAAATACACGGTGAGTTGATGCAAAGGATTTAATTAAAATATGTCAGATTCCATCAAGTATACAAATGAACCTAAATTCTGCTTTTTTTTTCTTTTGCTAGTAGCTTCTAAAATTCCCATGTAATAAACAAAAAAGGATAGAAAAAAATTATTAAGAAAAATTATTCAAATCACAACAGTAACTCAATTTAATGCCATCGACAAAATTGTAATGGGCCTGTATAAGCAAAACGCAGCCCACCTTCAATCTCGACAAGCTTCAGGGCAAAATCCATACAACTATAAATTCTCACGCCATCCACAGTGTTTTCTTTCCAATTTTCCCTCACTTTCTCGAGAAAAACTCACCATGGCAGAGTGGACCCACCTTCCAAAAGATCTCATAGAACTCATCTCCAAATGCCTAGACACCTCCACAGACCTCCTCCGTTTCCGTTCCGTCTGCAATTCATGGCGATCCTCAATCCCTCCGAAATCACCCCGTTTATCATCAAACACCTTTAAGATCCTCCCAAATGACGGTATCTCTCACACCTCTTTTGGGTTTTCTCTGTTCAAGCGAAATATATTCCTCATTGGGTTGCCGAATTCCCATAACCAGGCAGACCCACAAGGCTGGCTTGTCAAAATCGAAGAAGATGTGCCTGGTAAAAAACACTTGTTTGATCCTTTATCACGGTGCAGGTCAACTTCTTTGCCTCATAGTCTTCCTCGTGTTTTAGATTTAATGAATTTGAGAATTCGTGAATTGGGTCATGAATATGTTCTGCATCATGTTAGTTACAAGCCGAATTCGTCGAGTTTTACTGATGCTGGTAATTTATACATGGAGAAAGTTGTAATGATTTGGTTAAATTGCGAAACCGAGTTTGTTTTGTTAACAATTCATGTTTCTGGGAAGTTGGCCATGTTTAAGAGCGGTGATAAGAGATGGACTATTATTAATGAAATGCCATCGCCTTTCGATGACGTTATTGTTTATAAAGGGAGGTTTTATGCCGTGGATAATACCGGCAGGACTGTGGTTGTTGCGTTGGATACAGATTTGGGTTTGGTTGGGGATCCCGTTTTTGGTGGGGACAAGAAGTATCTGGTTGAGTCGAAGGGGGATTTGTTGCTGGTTGATATGTATTTGAGTATTGATACTGATGAAGGGTTGAGTATTGGCAACGATGTTGTGCAGGATCTTGTTCAGTATATGAGTGAGAGGACGGTTCGGTTTAAGGTTTTTAAGTTGAATGAAGAAGGGAAGAGTTGGATTGAGGTGAAGAATTTGGAAGATCGAGTGTTGTTTTTAGGTGATGATTCCACGTTTTCTGCATCGGCTTCTGAGCTTTCTGGTTGCAAGGGCAATTGTATATTTTTTGAGGATAATTTCTTTTATTCAAGAGAGGAAGGAGATGATGGATCAATGATTGGTCGTGATATAGGTGTGTTCGAATTGGAGAGTGGTTGTATAGGACCTTTAAGGAATTTTCCTGATTACTCCAAGATGTTCTGGCCACCTCCTGATTGGGTTGCTTCAACTTCATTGGAAGTAAGTGTTCACTCTTTTTTGTTCCCACGGTGCAATTGTTTTCGTGAAGTTTCAATTTTATTTTTGCGTGCTAGTTTATCCTGCCTGGATTTTGATATTTACTCTGTAGATTTCTCAACTTGTTCGGCTTGCAGTTTGGATGTGTTTTTCAGCTTCATGTCTTGATAGTTGTGTATCCAAATGGCCCTTGGAATCACAGGTCATAGTTGATCCATGATAAGTAAACTGGCAATGTTGTGCTGAAAATAGGTATAGATCCATTGGGTGGGAGGGGAACCCATTCTAGGTGAGGCATTCAGTGATGCCTTTTCTGAGGCGATCTATCTATAGAAGGCTAGATTCTGGTTAGACCACTTAATATATTTGTGAGGAATAATGGAAACTATGCCCCGACCTGCCTTCCTATGCATTTGCATCATCAACTTACATCCCTCCATTGTGTCAGAGGCTCAGGACAGATCCTTCTGGTTTTCTTTTTCAACCTCAAATGTGAGTGGCGACAGGCCAAGACTGTCAGTTATATGCCCTTTTTGAGTGAGAGAGCATGGGTCACCTATCAACTTCTGTAATTGAGCATTTCCAAAGAGAGTTGTCAAATTACATAATCTCGAGGCAACACTATGAACTGATTTTGGATTTTGTTAGAAATGTTTTACTTCAAGGTTCTACTTTACATGGAAATCCTTCCTTCTAACCGTGTCCTTCCAGTTTTTTTGGCTTCTTTGTGAATGCTTGAACATTGTTGCCAAAATACAGAATTTCAGATGCTTGGATAGTTGGTAACAAGACATTCATATCTCACTGTTTTCTTAATCTAATCAATTAATTAATTGTTGATTGTAATTTCAAGTGGAAAATCTTTCCTGCTGGACTGTACGAACATATGCCTTGCAATATGACCGTCAAATTTAAGTGGGATGGATGCTATTATTTAGCTTTAGTACAATCACCATGCATTAGTACATCTGCCCTTGTATCTGATATCACGTTCATTTTTTATTTATAAACATTCTTCCACTTCTTCTTTTTTTCCTTTTCCGTATAATGACATGTTCTTTGCTGATATGGTGAATAAAACAGGTGCAGAATCAAAACCAGCTGGAAGAGCTGTTGATAGAGAAGTGAGTAACAGTAGTCCTTTTCATGGCCGCTCTGATAAAATATCAGCAGAGCTCGGTCCTCGTATACCTGTCCATTAATTTATTTACCTGATGACCTGAGGTGTAGAAGTGAAGCGATGAGCTGAAGTTTCCAGTGCTATTTGAGAAGTTTAATCAGTTATGGCTTTCACTTTCTCTGTGAGTACCAAAATGTTTAAGTGATTTGAGCCTTCTATCTCATGTTAGTTGAGAGCTAGGCAACAGCTTTTGTTCAGTCTAGCAAGTGGATGAAATCTCTTCACCTAAAGGCTGCCTGATTAATTTGAGTGATAACTCATTGCAATCAGATCGTGGAGGGCGCGAAGCTGGTTGTTTGCGGGAGCGCTCATGCAGTTTCCATTTATTGCCTTGAGTAGAAAGATCCAAATGACTCTGGATTCAGAACTAATCGTTTTTGTTTTCTGTAAACAAGTGCTGTTGACTAACCTTTTTTTTTATTTTTGTTATTATTATTATAATTAATCTTCAGCAAGTTAACTCTACTGAGTTGGATTTTGTACATGCCCATATCCAATAAGTCAACGCTGAAAATGTAGGTAATCTCTTTCCAGTGTGCCAATTGGCTGACTCAAGAAAAAAGAGCATAATTTTCTCCTGACATAAAAGTAATCTTTCCCTCACTTGCAGCTTAATTGAAAGAGGACCGCATCAAAAATTTAGAGCATAATCTATCTGTTGCTAAACAATATACAAGGCTAGGGATACGAATTCTACATGCTCCTCAGCCATTACATATCCATCCAGATCACATTAATGTGTTTTCTTGATTGCATTTATAGAATAACAGTCAATCTCACTCAGGATGGTGAGAGCTTCAAAGTCAGTCTCGTTCAGGAGCATCTCCAGAAGCTATTCTTGAACTAAGGTTGCCTGTGTATGTCCAAACCGTCTCAAAGTCAGATGACAGTGGTTTTTCCAACTTACGATGAGGTGCTTCCTTAGGTTTGCCCCTCTTTAGGGAGGATGGCACCCTTTCTGGGCTTCCGGACACTGGAGTCGAAGCACAATAAGTAGGGGTTGCAAAAGGAGAGGCAAATGGGCTTAATTGGATTGAGAAGGGGCTAGGAGACATTCTCTTCTGGATGGGAAGACCTCCTAATCCTCCTCTGTTGAAGAGGGACATCGATTCTGCTGCAGCACACTGCTTTATTGCATCATCTACGTAAATAACATCATCTATCCTTGCCATAATGTTGAAGGCCAAGCTCTCCATTACTCTTGAGTAGCTTTCGAGAATTGACTGCCCGACATCCTGCAAGAAAATAAACCTTTCATAATCCGCAAAGCATGTCTAGCATGGGCAGAACTGTTGCTGGATGCAGGGGTGGAGCTAGGATCCATAATTAAGGGGGGCAAAAATAAAAATATTATTTCAATAGGTATTATTACACAAATAACATTATTTTATTATGTAATATTGGATTTAAACAAAATTATTACATCAAAGTTGTATTATAAAAAATGATAATCTCATGTACAATTATTCTAAGTAAATTATTCTATAGTAGATATGTTATGGAGTAATGGGAAAACTTCAATAACTATGGGGAGAAAATGTCTAGAAAAGAGGGGTAAATTCAAAACCCTTTAAACTATCAAGGACTATTATGAATTCTTTGATAAAATTAAGGGGGGCGATTGCCCCGGTTCTCTTACATGTAGCCCCGCGCCCCCGCCCCTGTCTGGATGGTCTAAACAGTGTATTTGAGTGATGAATGCAATAACATAATTGTCTCTTGAACTATTTATTCGTTATTGCAGCACTTTTGGATTCATCTGAAAGGGATTCACCGCATGCAAAGTTATTTTATGATGTTAATTAGGATTATTAGTTTAGAATTCTAGATTCCGACGAAGAATTGAAGCATCTACCTTGTTATATTGAATCTTGTTCATATCCAAAGTTGTTTGTGGGAGGCCAGGGAAACGAAGCCTTAAGCTCTGCAGGAGAGTTTCTGCTCGTTGGGCCAAAATCTGGTTCTTATGCGAATCTGTAACAAAGCCCTTGACCTTGCCGCCCCATGACGAGTGCTTAATTCTCATGTTATGGGTATGTCTTTTATGATCTTTCTGCTTCCATACATGCACCGCTGCCTCGATCCTGTTTGCTATTTCCAGAGTATGATGTTCTGTCGAAAGGTCAAGGCAATCGAGGAGGCGTTCTGGTGAGAACTGCTCAGCGGTTATGTAGCGGTAGATGATATCACCAAGGCAAGCTTTTCCATTCTGATAAGCATCACAGTAGAAAATACAGAATATTATGCGTTTAGCATCCAAAGCCCAATAGCAAAATTAAAATAAGAAAAAGTTCAAGGTGCATGATTTATTAACTCTTTCAGTTTTAAAAGATAGAAGTTATTGCTAGGAGGCAAATATGACAACAGAACCTCCTCCAAATGTAATCAATCAAATTGCCTAGTAAAAAATGGTGCAGACAAAGAATGAAGCAAAACAAGACACGTGCTGCAGGGGGTAATTATACTAGTCCTAAGGGACGTGTTATTTCAAGAGACACAAAACGTTACCTTGGGCAAGGTCTCCATGTAAGCAGTGGGTATTTCCATCTCAACTAGCACGCTACTATTAATAGCCATTGCTGCTTTCAATATCTGATTGGTGCAATCTCTGCACTGCTGCAACCTCTTCCTTGTATCATCTGACAACCCATTTGGTGGCACTTTTGGACATGGCAACCACCATTTCTCTTCCTGCCTAATAGAAGGCCTCCCCCCAGAAATACCCGACGGATAGGCATCACAATCACCACCATCAGCCACAACTATCCCCCGATCAACATACCAAAACTCCGTTTCACAAAACCCGTCAAGCATACTAATCAACATAGCATCAAGCTTCTTGAGCGCGGGCAGATTCACATATAAATCCGAGCGTGGTCTAGTTGCCATAACCTCATAAGTTCCCCCACCAGGAAATTGCTGCATCGAAGGTACAAGCTCAACAATCGAATCACTCACGCATAACAGCCATTCCATTTCCCTTTTCCACATCGACTTCTTTTGCGGCAACAATGGCTCCAACCTCCACAACTCGCCAAAAACAGTCGCTGCAATTACAACCCAAGATTGAACTCAAATCCATATGGGCACCACACATTAACAGCACTAATACAGCCAATGAAAATACAGACCAGAGAGATTTGTGATGGCATTTGAGATGGCAAGTGCAGTACAGACTCCTTTACCACCACCAGACATGTCCTCTCCTAGTAGAAGCTTTGCAAATCTTTCTTTCATCATCTCAACCTCTATGAAAATGCTCATGAAAAAATCCAAAATTAGTGAAAATAAATTTGAATAATGTAAAGAAATTTAAAGCAAATAAATCAGTCTTTTCAGAAAATAAATAAATCTCAGAATCAATTTTTTTGCTTCTTTGAAAAAATGATTAAAAAGAATAGTAACTAGAAAATCATAAAAATTAAAATCCACTAAAATGAAAAATATATATATATTTACCAGACAAATCAGTCTCCCTTCGTTTCTCATTCTTTGAGCCCCAGACCACCACATCTTTACCACCAATAACAGGAACCATAACCGGCGCCGGAAAACAGAAACCTCCAGCCACCGGAAGCGGAGATGACGTCATCGAACTCGAAGCACCACCACCATCACGACCAAGCCCTCGCCGACACGAGAAATTACTCGAACTAGTACAGCTCTCCGACTCGCTGACGTCGGCACTCAAACTATAGCTCCCGCACCTCTCACTACCACCACCATCATCGTCAGAAGACACGCTCCCCATCTTGATGGAAAAATTTAAACAAGATTAGACGGTCATAAATCAAGATCTTAACTGCTTCTCCTCATTGTACGGTCAATGCAGCTGGTTGGCTGGAAATGTGAGTGTAGTGAGTGTGTTTCTCTCTCTGGAAAGAATGGTGTTCGTGTTTGGAGCTTCTTCAGAATACTTTTTATTTATTTATATAATCAGTGGCTGAAGGATTGTGTAGTGAAGAGTAGTTTGCTCTTTGCTGTTGATGAGGCGAGAGAGGAAGGGAGACGGAGACGGACGTTCGCTTGCTACTGCTACAGCTTTGTTTTTTCGTCCTTTCGTAACAGGAGGGTTTAGCACCAGACACGCCTTCTTTTATGTGGGGACCACCATGTTTTACTTTTAAATTAATTATTAAATCCCATTGGTTTTTTTTTTTTTTTCAAGTTATCAGGTACGGTCGGAGATCGACCTGAAAATGATTTAGATTACCGTATCGACTCATTAATTAATGAGTTATTTGTTTTTATTAAAATGGTATTATTTTTCTTTTTAAAAAAAAAAAATTGAAGTTGATTCGATAAGGTTTGACTGATCAATCTTACAGGACTAACCGAGTTTGACTGTATTTTTTTTTTTTTACAATTTATGTAACACATTGCAAATTATATAAGCGTGAATTAAGGAGTAATTTAAGCATTTTTTGAGATATTAAAAGACTACTACATTACATATTTTTCTTTTCAACTACAAACTTTTAGGATCAAATTATTATATGATTTGTTATAATTTGTTTGAGAACGAAAAAAAAAAACCAACAAAATAAAGCCAAAGCGTGAGAAAAAAGAAGAGATTTCTAGGTCAATCTTTTTTAGTCCACCCACTTTTTTTTTCTTTCAAGGTATTTATATAGATAATTGGTGTTATTGGGTCTTGTTAGATGAAAAGGGTCTCATTAAAGTGTTCTTGAACATTTATTTTGTATTAAAACACTGATTGGTCAGGAGATAAAAAAAATCCCAATTTTATTTAATATTGTTTTACCATTCTTGGAGTTTTTTGTATTGATAAGTTAGTTTTTATATTCTAACAAAGAGTATTGTGTGTTTTAGGTGAAACTTGATAAAAAAATAGATTTTTAAGTTGAAAAAATATATATATTACTTGTAGTCAAGTAGACGCGATGCCTGCCCATTTGTTTGGATAGAACAAAAACAATAGAAGCTCGGGTTTGTAGGTCTCGTCTTGCAAGCCCCTACGCGCAATCTTTTATTTTTTACCAAGTCTTGGTGTGTCGGGACAACCAGTCCCAAACAATTATTAAAAGAGTTTTTGATCCTTTCCTAACTTTACCATTTTAATTTTAATTTTAATTAAGATTTATTAAAAAAAATAAGAATAAACTTGCGAGATACCTAATCTAGTGGTATTCAATCTTATCTAAAGTTAAATTAATTTAGAAACTTTTGTTATATGTTTTGATTGGATATCGTTTAATTTTTTACTTAGTTTTTGACTAATATTATATATAAAAGCAGGGTGGAAAAAAAAAACTAAATTACAAGAGATGAGGACCAATTCTCCCCTTTGTTTATATAAACATATGTTTCCTTATCACATGAATATCTAATAAGTCTTTAAATTTTAGATAAACTACACGCACAATGTAGTCACAAAACAATGTTTTTTCACCTCTTTTGAAGAGTGTGTTTATTTTAGCTTTTGTGGTTGAGGTTGTGATTTGGTACAGTTTATTTATGCACAAAACTCAATCACAAAAAGCTAAATTTTTTTATTTTTTATAGTTTTTTTAGTGGATATTACATCCAAACTTCAACCTTAATTTTTAATACAAACACATATAAAATTGTCTACATGCAGACTTTTTTGGTTATGAGTCTAGTATAAGATCCATTTACGCAAGTCAACTCAATAATTTTTTTAATTTAAATTCAATTCAAGGGCCAGTCATTGAAAAGAAATTAATTTTTTAATTTAAATAGTTTATTTTATATAAAAATAAATTAATTCAAATAAACTCGTCTAGGTGACTATTCGGGCCTTAAGCAGAGCTCACACGTGCCAATCTTATAAACATGATTTCAAGCAATTTTTTTTTTTTTTTAAAAAAAAAGAGCCTCGTCGATGTGTTCTTCCTTTAATGTTTTACCTGATTGGCCAATTAGATTAATTAATTGCCACGGGATGTGTTCTTCCATTAATGTTTTACCTGATTGGCCAATTAGATTAATTAATCGCCACGGTGGATGTTTGCAGTCACCCCAATGGAAGCGATGATGCGGAGGTAGGATTTAACGGTGAAATGTGGAACCCAAGCCAATGATTTGGCTGGTAATGGAGGGAATAGCCGATAACGTGCAAACGAGTGTAACGGCGGTCTTTTTTTTGGCGGGACAAAGATACAAAGCAAGCGTACCCAGTTAATGAGCCCTGGACTCGTATTCCAAAGCCTTGGATTAGGCTACTTATGGCTTATTATTTTAATTTCATCTTTTTCAGTGCATAATTTATTTATTTATTTTTTGTTAATTATAAATGTTTGGGCCAACTTGCTTATATCTCGACTAATCTCACAAGCTCTAAATTTAACGACCATGTAAACCTCCAGTGATCCTGAGATTTACGAGACTCGAACTAGTAATATCTAGAAAATAAATCTAGAATCTAACTAGTTGAGTTAGAGTTGTCAATTTGTTTAATTTGTTCAAAAGAAATGCTTAATTGATTTTGAAAGGGGAAAATTAGAGCTGGACCCTCCAATTATTGAACATGTCTTGATCAGGTCCCTCAACCATGACACCTTTTGAGGCTAAAATACCTGGATGGATGCAATGGGAATCTTCTAATCCAACATTTGTCTATGTTCATGCAGCTATTTTGTGAGAATACCCTCCTCGTGATTCCAGCTTTATACTCATTAAATGACCAGATGGCATCATGGCGTCTTTTTTATTAGAATGTAGTTCGTGTTTTCTTGTTTTTTTTTTTTTAATATTAAAAAGAATTTTTTTATATATATCAAAATTCACACAATAACATTTAACAAAAGACAAACGACAAACTCTGTGCGAAACGACTTGATGATCTCACAAGGTAGTGACCAGTTTTGATCACATGGAATCTGTTAAATCGACGGTCTTGATCTCCCCAAGTGACGGAGAGTATCAGATAGAATCTCCAAGCGGCTAAAAGCCTGACATTGTGTGGAGGAGAAGTATTCGCTGTGGATTTGATTACGTGTAGTTACTTACAAAATCAATCCCATGTTACGCATTTCCTTTTCTATGTTCGAGGACGATATGTGATCTCTGATCGAGTGCGCGTTTACGTCCAAAACAGCACATTTTACTGGAAATTATAGATAATTGCTAGAGAATAGTTATGGTTAAATCTGATGAAACATTACCGAACTAACATGAAATATATAATTATATTATATAAATATATTTGTGAAATATTTAATTTTTTTAATATAACATGATATATATATATATATAATTTGAATAGCTATTAATTATTTTATTTTATTATTAATTAATAAAAAATAAAAAATACTTGAAATATGATAAATAATTTATTGATATCTAAATTTTTTAGCTGTTGAATAATATATAAAATATAAATATTAATGAATTTAACATATAGATATTCATTATCATTCATATATTTGTCATACCGGATCTGATGCTCGAAATATGTAAAACAATGTTATTGGACCGTACATTTTTTTTGTCATCGGGGTTTTTGTCAAGTGGTTGAATAATTATGATTTTACTATGCATTCACGTGCTGATCTTTTCGAAGCAGGTTCATTACACGTCATCAAGATCACTAATCAGATGATTGTGATTTGATGACATTTATAAACTATATCCTCTTATTTCTTACAAACGCTCGTGTCATTTCAATCATCATTGAACTCAATCTAGACCACCGAGATAGACTGGTGGGCATTGGTGAAGATATGGGATCTAATTAATGTTTTTTCACCTGGTTGACTACCCTATACGTACTCAATCTAAATCTCAGTCTGAAAATATAGTTGTATATTCAAATAAAAAATATATTATTTTAATATATTTTAGTATAAAACATATATATAAAAATAAGCTTTAGTAAAAAAAAAAATTGAATTTCAATGAACCTAATTTACATCACATTTCCAAATATGCAATGAAATTCAAACCGGACTTTTTTCATATGAATTAATGTGTTTTTTTGAAAAATCTCATTAATGTATAAATTGTTGTATTTGCAATAAATTCTTTTTTGTAACTTTCTTTTGACTTGAATTTAATGATAAAATCAAAATAAACACATTTATTATTTAATTTGAATTGATCTAAAAGGCTCATATTGGTATAATTTGGTTTAGATTAAATTTTAATTAATGGTAATACTAACCTGATCAAATTTAAATAATTTAATGAGTAGACCTAATTAAACTTAACAATATCAAATTAATAAAAAAGAACTCAAATTGACTTCCATGATATAAGAACTTTATATTCTTTATATGCTCAGCCTCAGACAGGCACCACAACTATGGTTATTTCGATGAAATTGAATCCGGGCCCTTGATATCATAAAATATAGGCATAAGGTAGAAGTGGCGTCGAATTAAATCTGGGCCGTTGACACAGGTTGTAGGCCCCAGCTGTGAATATGGAATGTAAAGTAGATACAGGCTTTTGATTTGTAGTGGGGACCAGCCTAATACTATAGAGGCAACAAACCTAGGGATAGAAACAACAGGTCGGCTTGTCAGGTTCCCTTATGGTGGGATTGTGGACGAGCCCATAAAGTAGACGGCGTGAAGGGACCGTTTGTTTTTTACCAGGAAGAAGAGAAAAGTATTGGCTGTGCTTGTTGAGCATGGTTATATCCTGTAGTTGCTTGATTAAAGAAATCACGACCGTGTGCAGTCCATGGGGACCATAATAATTGAAGAAGATGGTTTGGTCTCGTGGGGACATGGAGTGGTTGCCACGTGTAATTTTTAATTCGATGATTCATGAGTTAATGACTTCGAAGTTCGGAGTTAATGATACCCTCTGAGCACATGGGATTATAAAAAGTCCCAATCCCAGCAACAATTAAGGGATAGTACAAGTGATATTGTTGATTCACATGCACGGGCAACCTTTACGATGTCATTAACATGGTTAATGTGTGCTTGATTTTCTGCTATTTATTTTTTCAAAGTTATTAAAGATTAGATATATCACCCAACTTAGATTCCAGAATTAAAGATTAAAAGCTTATTTATTTTTTATTTTAAAAGTATTTTAATTTTTTTAATATCTATTTTAAATTAATTTTTTGATGTTTTTTATGGAATGATGTTTTTTTATCTTCAAATATTTTTTTAATTTCTATTTCAAACGAGAAGAAATGCTAGCAAGAGATGAATTTGATAGGAGTGAGTGATTGAGAAGATAAGGATATAAAGTAAAACAATCTTGTTTGTGTGCAATTGAGACAACAATCCCAGTCGTGTATATCTCTTGAAAACTAATTAACCAGACTAAGAGTGTGTTTGGTATTGCGGTAGCTTTTGTGGTTGTGGTTTGAAAAAAGTTGTTTTATAAAAAGTACTTTTAGTTGAGGTTGGTTTGAAAAAATAGGTGTTTGGTTAAAACTGTGGTTGAAACTGAGGTTGAGTAAAAAGTAGTTTAATGTGTTTGGTTAAAAAAATGCTTTTCAAATTGAGGTTATAAAATATATATATATATATATATATATATATATATATATATTGTTTTTAAATTTAAATATTGTAGATTTAATTATTGTTATTACATCATGAAATAAATAATATTTTATATAAAATTTTTTTTATTGTTTCATTAAACCATTTACAATTCCATCACGTATAAAAATACATCCGATAAGGACTATAGTTTTATTGGTTTTGTAAGCGCGCAACAACATCAGGTAAAATATCATCAGAAATAAAATTAGGATTGTGATCAAATTCTACAAATATTACGTCATCAAACGATCTTCTTCTAATTTATATAGTGTTATTGGATAATGTAAAACACTAATTTTTAAAATAAAACACAATTAAAAATAAAAAATATTTTTTTTTACTGGATAAGAACCAGGTCCGGTATTCACTGTTCATGTGAACAGTGGAAGAATTCTCCACTGTTCATATGAACAGTGAAGGAACTCTCCACTGTGCACTTAAGTGAACAGTGGAGAGTGAATTAATTTCACTCTCCACTGTTCACTTAAGTGCACAGTGGAGAGTTCATTCTCCAACATGAGAAGACGCAGGTAGGATCGCAGGAGAAGAACGCAGGAGAAGCAGATAAAATCTACTTCTCATGAGCTGAGGTTCGACCTCAGTTATTAGGTGGGGCCCATGTAAAAAATGAGAAGTTTGGATTAACCAAACACTTTACTTCAGCTTTTGTTTTCAACCGCTGCCGCAACCGCAGCGCCAAACGGCCACTAAATTGTTCTGGGGAGTATCAGATTTCTTGTACAGTAATTCTTCCATGTTGGTGTTAAAATGATGAACAGACAATAAATCAAGGAAAGGAAACACGTGAGATCATGAAACGTTTGAAGATGAAAGGAGGAAAGGAATCGTTCCTTTCCTTTCTCTGGTATATACCAACTGTGTGTTCTTTTATCTCCTTTCCTTCATCTTCAACGTCTCCAGATCCATTTCATCCACGCAGACGTAAAACATGCACTGATAATGTTTTTAAATTAAATTAGAAAAAATATTAATACGATGAAATTCAGCTAACTCGACTGTTGTTCGTGGGAAAGCTCGGGTTGTTTTAACAGAAATAATTAACTTAATTAACCAGTCATTTCCTGGGCAAGCTCAGGCGAGTCTCACAACCTTGGTTTCAATCACCAGCTGTTCGTACGTTCACAATTCTTTTGAGTGGAATGCATTTATTACAGGGGTTGGATTTACGGCATGTTCCAAGTGATGAGAGACAGGCAGTGACATCTGGTCCCCTCGCTCTTTATTTTTTTTGATGTCTGCCTGCCGTTTTACAGTACGGACACTACCCACGAATTATTTACTGGACCAATAAACTTACATTTAATATATCAATATAGCGCATCATTACTTTCTTGATACTCGCTCCTCTCTCTCTCTTGCTCTGTCAGATTGATATATATTTATTTAGCTGTGATAGGTAAAAATCAGCTGTTAAAAAGTAGTTGAAACTTGAAAGAGGATGAACACTAGTATCATATATGGCCAATGGTAGTATGCCGAGGTTTGGTAGGAATAAATTAGCTGTACATATTGGTTTTTAAAATATTTTTTATTTAAAAATATATTATAATATATTTTTTTTATTTTTTAAAACTAACATATTAAAATAACTTAAAAATATAAAAATATAATTTATAAAAAAAAGAGGGATGAAGTGCTCAGCCACATGCATGATTTCCATCCAAGTGTTTTCTTTGTGTCGGTTAACTGGGCTCACATGAGGTTTGTAATGGAGAGGTTGACGAAGCTTATACAATCAATCTATTTAAAAGTATATATATAATTATTTTTTAAAATATTTTTTGTTTAGTAGTATATCAAAATAATATTTCTTTTGAAAAAAAATTATTTTTGATATTAGTGCATTAAAATAATTTAAAAACATAAAAATATATTAATTTTGAAGTGATTTTTTTTTAAAAACACTTTTAAAACTTAAAAACCATCATTCTAATAATTTCTCGTTTTAGCTAAATTATAAATAATCCAATAGATTCTCATATAACAAACTTGATGTAGTAAAATTGGTCGAGTAGCCAATAATTTATTTCTATCTCGTCTTTTTAAGTTGCAGCTTCCTATTTACACGGCATAGCTTGTAGAGGTGAGTATCCATTGATTCTGTTCTGTTTATATAAAACAATCTCAATCAAACTGTTTTTCTTTTTAAAAAAAAGAATTTTGAGGTACATCAAACAACTAATTCAAATCAGATAATTTGATTTTTCTATTTAAAAAGATGGTATTGGTACATAAATATTTGATCTCTTTAAATTTTATATTTAAAAAAATTATTTTGGTTCAGTTTTTTTTTTAATTTCTAAAATCCAAAACCTAAACTAAATCAACCCATTTTTTTAAATTTTATAATTAAATATTTTATTTGTTTTCCAAGATTTTTTTCTTCATAATTTTTTAGCCAATTCATTTATTCAGTTATTTTGCACGGTTTTATAAAGATTTTTAAAAATCTGATAGTGATTATTTTTTAAAATATTTTTTAACTTGGAAAAATAATAAAAATAATATTTTTAAATTGAAAAATAAAAAATAAAAAAATATTAATTTAAAACAAAATAAATTTAAATAAAAAAAAACGTTTAACCCCCTATCTAATTAATACCCTATCTATCTTATCTTACAGTATAAAATCCACACAGAAAAAGAGGTCCAAATCTTAGCGAAGGCCCGTATCTCGTCCAAGTCCAGACTCCAGACCCATCAGAACTTGACCCCACAACCCCATACACCATGACACCACCACCGTCATCACCAAAATACCATTCCGCCACATTGCAAGTTCCGTGAACTGCCACCAAAACACACCAGCGGAATCAAAATTGCCAATTTTCTTTCTCTCGAATCCAAACGTAAAAGAAACCCTAGATTTAATTTAATCAAAGATGCCGAAGAAGATGGGAGTGAACAGCAAAGCCGAAGAGGCTCGAGCTCGTAAGAACGCAACAGAAGCCGAGAAAAAGTCTCGCGAGGCTCGCGACAAAGAGGAACAGTACTGGCGCGAAGCCGAGGGGTCGAAATCACGCGCTGCGAAGAAACGCGAGGAAGAATCGGAGAAAAGAGCTGAAGCCGCCGCGCGTAAAGCCGAGGCGCGCAGATTAGCGGAGCAGGAAGAGAAGGAGCTGGAGAAGGCTATGAAGAAGCCGGATAAGAAGGCGAATAGGGTTTCGATTCCGGTGAAGGTGACGGAGGCGGAGTTGAGGAAGAGGAAGGAGGAGGAACAAGCGGAGATGGCGAGGAAAGCGGATGAGGCGAAGAAGAGAAAGGATAGGACCGCGGAGGAAGAGGAGTATGAGAGGATGGTGCTGGTTTCGAATACGAATAGGGATGACTCGATTATTGAAGCGAGTAGCGTTGAGGAAGCGATTGCGCGGATCAGTGTTGCTGATAACTTGCCTGCTGATCGGCATCCTGAGAGGAGGCTTAAGGCCTCGTTTAAGGTGCGTCGTTTTATTGGTTTTTTTCTGTTGAAAACTGAAAATTTGGCATTGTATTTGGTGCTTTAACTGTTTTGTTGTAGGGTTTATTATTGTAATGAATGTGGTGCATGGAAAGTTTTTGAAATTTTGATTGTGGGAATTTAGGACTGGTGATTTTGTTCTGGGATTGTTGATTGGAATGTTAGCACATGCATGTTCGGTTGATGTGTACAATTGTGTTGTTGAAATTTGTAAATTTGATTGAAATTTAGTAGGTACAGTGTTGATGGATACGAGCAGAGTGTGTTGGAGTAGAGTTATGAGGTTGTTAAGCAGTGTTAAGTTGTATAATGCAAGTTTGGCCTTTAGGATAGAGAGCAGGAATGGAATGTGTGCAGCATCTGGAGTGAGAATGAGAAACCAGAGAAATGAATCAGATACGTAATATACTAAATGTGTTGTTTTGGGAGGAAGTGTTGATGTAAAATGCCATTTATTTTAGTTTTTGGGAAGATATGGACGGTTGGATGGTAGCTGTTTTGAAGAGTTTGACTATTAAGATAATGTGGGGCATAAGAACACGTAAATGAATTTAGAGAGTATATTGAAATGAGCTTGTAGTTTGTGGCATCACATGATTATGGTGTAAAGAGGTGAAAAAGTAACACTGTATTGAGTTATGGTAGCATGCATGCATCCTCTCACTCATGTAAGATGGTCACAGATGTGTTTAATTACTCATTCCTTTTCTAATCAACTTCTAGTGATTTGTTCCATTGGTAACTGGTGGTTGATTCATCATGGTACATGTTTCTTTAATTGAATTTCTGTACTCATATAGGTAGTATCTTTTCTGTTTCTTTTAGCAATGCTGGGATGAAATTGTGTTATTTTCTTCTTCCTGTTCTTCTAATCATATATATGTTTTAAACATTTTTAGGCTTTTGAAGAAGCTGAGCTCCCCAAGCTCAAGGAAGAGAAGCCAGGCCTTACACATACACAATACAAGGACATGATATGGAAGCTATGGAAGAAATCTCCTGACAATCCTCTTAACCAGGTATAATCTGTAACTTTTAAACTATGGCCTCTAAGGTTTTTCTGAGTGTTGTTTTAGAAATTTTATCTTTGTTGTCCTTGGATTTCTTGACTCCTGTGGGAAGTTAATTATGCTTTAACGTTATCTTTTTGTTTTTTCTCACTTCTGATGCTAGATCCCCAAGGTCATTTCTTACTCATTCGGTTTTGAGGCATGACTCTATTGGTAGATAAGTTTCTTGTTAGGGCATCACTCTCTAATCAAAAAGAAAAATTTATTCATTTAGTAGCATGACTATAATGAAATTGTTTACTGGATTACTGTGTCCGAAGTCATCTAATCTATAACCATTTTGGATATGCAGACTAGTGAGTGAAAGCCGCCGCATTTTCATGGGCTGTGTTTTCTGGGGACTTGCTGTCAAGGAGAGGTTCGCTGGGCATCCTATCACATATATGTGGACAAATAACCTTATATGAAATTTGTATGTATGTTTGCCAGCCAAATTTGAATCCAATAACAACTGGGGCATAAGCAATCCTTTCTTTGTTGCAAGCCTCATTTTTTTATGAAATGTTATTTCGCAATTTGCTGAGCAGTGTGTTGTGTTCCGATGATGTATTGTTGCATGCCTGGTTGACATAGGTAAAGTCAATGCCATGATTCTTTTGTGCATTACTATAGAGTCACCGACTTCATCTTTTCTGGACTCCTACAGTCCTTAAGATTATCAAAGCCTGGAGGATTCGGAGTTTGGGACAGCTCTGGTTGGAAGGGTGAAACCATATGGCATGCTAAAACTCATGCGCGCGCCAAAGGATTTGTCTGGACAAGGGGTTGTAAGTCGTTACCTTCCCCCACCTGTTTGGAACCCAAAAGGTAAAAAGATTATGGGATATGTCACCGTCTGAGCATGTAAAGCAAGTGTTTGGTTTGAAATCTTTTAATGTGCGGACCTTTGAGAAACTCAAAGAGTGCGTGTTCGCGATTTGCGCCGCTGGTAAACAAACACAGCCGGACGTGTCTTGCACACTGCGGGTTCCATTAATCATTTGAAGTCTTCATCGACCATCTTTTTTTCTTGCACACACAAATCATATGCTATCAATAGCCGGGTTCTTAAAAACTTCTAATAGCTAGAAAATACCTTCGCTATTATAATTGTTCATTCCATTTTCTCACCCCATATCGGAGGTGATCGAGAAAATGACGGGTAAGGCTCAAACCATGCGAGTATATCTATGGTTTACAAGGTCAGGTTGTGAAGACTTGAAATTCTCTGGGGATAGTGTGTTTATTTCTTAGTTGTCGCACCTGAAGTGTGGATCTGGGTTACCAGGTCGTCATTTGATGAATTTACAAATCGCCGTTAAACCATCTTTTATTTAAATGATATATTTTTATTTAAAAAAAGATAATATTTTTTTTAAGTTGATCCACTAGGGATTTGGATTAGGAAAGTGAAACCCAAATTAAGCTAAGCTCTAATTATATATATATATATATATTTTTTTTTTATCTACTAGTGAATTAAGTTTAATATATGTGATTTATTTATAATAACTAGCTAGCGGAGATGATTGCTGTCCTATCCCACATCGAGAGTGAGAAACAAAAGCAAGCAAGCGCAAGTACAAGTAAGGGGATCGAACCCTAGTTGCGACTTAAAAGGGTCGGTTGGCTAAATATGCCACACTCGCCCTGGTCTGGTGAGTGCCGTATGGCTATCAAGACATATGGCTGACATAATTTATGGGACAGCACAGGGTTGGCTCGCCTGGCCGACCCTCTTTAAGTCGAATAATAATTTCCCATAGCAATTAAAGATGAAGTTGGAAGTGTGGGTGGTGGGGGTTATATTAAAATGTTTTTTAGATATTGTATTAATTTAAAGCAAATAATTTTCATTACCTATACCCATCACTAATAATAATTAGTGAAATTGACGCCCTGCCATTTATGCCAGCCAACCGATCATTGCCAGTGTCACAAGGTCAATGATCTTTCAATCAAGTAGAATTGAGACGTGGGGGACAAGGCAATTGATGTCTGATTCAAAAATTAGGTGGGATGTGTTAAATCTATTTAGCTAGGTTAAATCTTTCCATAAACAACCTTCATCCACCACTCATATCCTGGAAATGAACGGAGCGCATTCCTCGGAGCATACGGAAGTTGAAGTATATGGATCAGATGGATTAAACCATCATTGGCATTCCTTTTCTGGTGGGGTGTGGGAATGCCAATCATAGTTATTAAACCCGGCCCGGGGGTTGGCCCGGCCAAGGGGCCGGGTCTCGGGTTTCATGGGTCAACCCGGGTTAACCCGGGTCAACCCGGATTATCCGGGTTGATTAAAAAAAATAATATTTTATATGAAAAAATCCATGTAAAATATGGGATAAAAAAATTGATTTAAATATTTCAACTTAAAATGATAACATAGTATCTTTTCAAAATGGGGTTTAAAGCCCTTTCATATATATACTCTATGTTTACATGAAAAAATCATGTTTTTTCAATGTGGGATTTGAAACCCATTGATATATATACTCTATGTTCCCAAGAAAAAAATCATGTTTTTTCAATGTGGGATAAAAAACCTTTTGGTTTAAATACTTCAACTTAAAGGGATAACATAATATCTTTTCAAAGTGGGGTTTAAAGCCCTTTCATATAATATACTCTATGTTACATGAAAAAAATCATGTTTTTTCAATGTGGGATTTGAAACCCATTGGTATATATACTCTATGTTCCCAAGGAAAAAATCATGTTTTTCAATGTGGGATAAAAAACATTTTGGTTAAATACTTCAACTTAAAAGGATAACATAGTATCTTTTCAATGTGGGATTTGAAACCCTTTCATATATATACTCTATGTTTTTTATCCCACATTGAAAAAACATAACTTTTTCATGGGAACATAGAGTATATATACCAATGGGTTTCAAATCCCACATTTGAAAAAACATGATTTTTTCATGTAAACATAGAGTATATATATGAAAGGGCTTTAAACCCCACTTTGAAAAGATACTATGTTATCCCTTTAAGTTGAAGTATTTAAACCAAAAGGTTTTTTATCCCACATTGAAAAAAACATGATTTTTTCTTTGGGAACATAGAGTATATATACTAATGGGTTTTCAAATCCCACATTGAAAAAACATAACTTTTTTCATGGGAACATAGAGTATATATATGAAAGGGCTTCAAATCCCACATTGAAAAGATACTATGTTATCCCTTTAAGTTGAAGTATTTAAACCAAAAGGTTTTTTATCCCATATTGAAAAAACATGATTTTTTCCTTGGGAACATAGAGTATATATACTAATGGGTTTCAAATCCCACATTGAAAAAACATGATTTTTTCATGTAAACATAGAGTATATATATGAAAGGGCTTTAAACCCCACTTTGAAAAGATACTATGTTATCATTTTAAGTTGAAATATTTAAACCAATTTTTTTTATCTCATATTTTAAAAAAAAAAAAAAAACCCGGGTCTCGTCCGGGTTTGCCCGGGTCGCCCGGGTCCCGGGTTGACCCACCGGGTCGCCCGGGTTTGGCCGGGCTGTTGCCACAGCCCGTCTTTTATTAAACCCGACCCGGTCCAGCCACCGGGTCGACCGGGTCCCGGGTTGACCCGCCGGGCCGGGCCGGGTTTAATAACTATGATGCCAATAAATCTCCTTGGAAAAGATTTACAGCATGAAGGAGTTCTTCTTATGTACTCGCTTCACTAAATTATTCATTCCGTTGACAAGAATTAATTTAGCAATATTATAAATCAAGAAACTAAAAATTAGAAATAAATTTAGGAAAGATTTTATGTGTGTTCCTATTTTCATTTTTCCATCAGTAAATAGAATTCCTATACATTTATATATAAACCTTCCATGCAATAAGAAAACAGGAGAATTATTTTGATAAAGATAATTACTTTTCATTGTTGACATGGTACAAGAGCAATCAATCCAAATCTATTTTTTTTTTCTCAAATCACAAACCTTGAAACATGGTAAAAACAAACCCACAGAATTATGCCTAGATTACAACCATAAACTCCAAAACTAACCCTCAAATCAACACAATCTTTTTTTTTAGGATGTTCTCATGAAGAAGATTTTTTATCGTAGTACTCTTGGGTTTATATGTTAAAACATAAGAAGGATGTCCTATTAGTTTTTCAGAAATTTATCACCATGGTACAAACTCGGTTCTCTATGAGTATTAAAACCTTTTTGATATGATAATGAAGGTGAATATATTGGTCAAGAGTTTATACAATTTTGTGATAGCAAGGGCATCATCCATGAGACTGCATGTCCATATACTCCTCAACATAATAAAATTATTGAATGAAAAAATAGACACATACTAGAGACAATACAAACAATTATAAAAGCTACTCATATACCCCAATGATTCTGGCCTGATGTTGTAGGTACATCTGTTTATCTTCTCAACCGCATGTCATTTTAAATACTTGATTTTCACACACCATTACAGACTTTGAAATGGTATGTTACATTACCTTCAACACTCTACCTACCTTTAAAAAATATTGGTTGTGTTGTCTTTATTCCATATTTTTGAAGCACCAACGATCCAAGTTGGACCCATGTGCAGTTCGTTATGTCTTTCTTGGCTGTGGTTTTCATACAAAAGGATATCGATGTTATGATCCCCTTTCACGCAAACTCTATGTTACTATGGATGTAACATTTCTTAAGACCAAATACTTCTTCAATGAACCATCCCCTTCTGTTCTTCAGGGGGAGAATAGAACTGAACAACAAATATAAGATTGGGTTTATACTAACCATACTAAAGGACATACTTAAACAAATCTAATGATTATTAAGCAGATGAGTAACGTCAACGCACATATTGAAGCCACAGTATATAACCCCCTTTCCAACATACACCACAACCAAATTCAAAATCATGAGGACATTCATGACACTACAACTGAGGTAAGGTCTCCTGACTCTCCTATGTTATTTGATGTTATGCAATTTACCTCATATGTATAATCGAGGGATACCCCCAAACTAGTACTCACCAGACACAGAAGGAAGAAAGTCCAAATACTCCACTGTGAATTTTATCTCAGCTCATAACATGTCAGATGCAACAAATGTATTTATGGAAAAAGTATCTTCAGAACAGCTTCTATGAAACATTGAAGAGGCCATGCTAGATGAACATTGGAAATTGGTTATTTATGATGAAATGAAGGAGGCTCTCCAGGATAATAATACTTGGGAACTAACTAAATTGCTAGATGGAAAAAAGAAAATTGGATGTAAATAGGTGTTTACTGCAAAATATAAAGCAAATGGGACAATAAAACGATACAAATCGAGATTGGTGGCTAAGGGATACACAAAGACATATAGCATAGATTATCAGGAAACTTTCTCACCAATAGCCAAACTAAACACAATTTGGGTACTCTTATCACTTGCAGCAAACCTGGATTGGCTTTTACATCAGTTTGATGTAAATAATGCATTTCTTCAATGAGATCTCGAGGAGGAAGTATACATGGATGTTCCTTCTGGTTTTACTGGAAGAGCAGAAAATATAGTGTGTAGGCTTACAAAATCACTTTAGGGACCGAAATAGTCTCCTAGGGCATGGTCAGTCTAGCAATGCAGAAGCATGGATTCAGCCAAAGCAACTCAAACTACACGCTATTTCTGCAAAGAAACGGGGGGGGGGGGTTGTGGCTTTAATAATTTATGTTGATGATATGATAGTCATAGGTAATGATGAAGATCAAATTTAAGAATTATAAAAATATCTAGCAAGCAAATTTAAAATGAAGGATCTGGGTGGGTTGACGTATGTTTTGGGCATTGAAGTATACAGATCAAAATTGAGCATATTTCGATCACAAAGGAAATATGTATTGGATTTTTTAGCTGAGACATGTATATTAGATTGAGATCAAAATTGAGCATATTTCGATCACAAAGGAAATATGTATTTGATTTTTTAGCTGAGACATGTATATTGGATTGCAAACCTGTGGATAAATCAATCATACAAAATCATTGTTTACCTGAATAATCGGATCAGGTTCCAACAAATAAAGAACGATATCAAAAATTGATGGGAAGACTCATTTACCTATCACATACACGTCTAGATATCGCATACACAGTCAATCCTATCAGCCAATTCATGAACAACCGAAGTGAGATACATATGAGGGCAACATTGCGAGTACTTAGATACTTTAGATTTTCTTTAGGAAGAGGAATTCTTTTCAAGAAGAATAATCACCTTAATCTCATTGGCTATACTGATACAGACTGGACTGAGAACCTGACTAACAGAAAGTCTATTTTAGGATTCTTTACCTTTGTTAGGGGAAACTTAGTTACCTGAAAAAGTAAAAAGCAAAAGGTAGTTGCTCTATCTAGTGCCGAAGCAGAAATCAGAGGGATGACTAAAGGATTATGTGAGGTACTGTGGATAAAGAGGCTATTTAAAGAGTTGGGATATCCTATGGAAACTAAAATCAACATGTACTGTGACAATAAAATTCCCATTACTATGGCCAATAATCCAATTTAACATAACCTAACTAAGCAAGTGGAAGGAGATAGACATTTCATCAAGCAGAAACTTGATGAGAAGGCTGTGATTTTTTTTTTTTGTCAAATCCAAGAATCAATTGACAGAGATACTTACTAAAACAATATCAAGTGTTTCACTGTTCTCTCAAAAAGTTAAGCATACAAGATATCTTCATACCAACTTAAGAGGGAGTGTTGACAAGAATTAATTTAGCAATATTACAAATCAAGAAACTAGAAATCAGGAATAAGTTTAGGAAAGATTTTATGTGTATTCCTATTCTTAGTTTTTCATCCGTAAATAGGATTCCTGAACCTGTATATATAAACCTTGTATGCAATAAAAAAAGAGGAGAATTATTTTGATACAGACAATTACTTCTCATTCATTGTTGACACAATGATGGGTCATCGGGTAGGGAGCCTTGAAGTGTGCTGTCCCTATTGTCAATAAATAATAAGTCGGCAGGCTTTCTATATTTTGGTGAAGTTAAATTGCGGGGAATCTTTGCCATTGTCCATTAAGAGATTTCTCGTTATTAGACAGAACTGGTGGCATTCACTGTGGTAAGTGCATAGCTACTTAAGTGAATACACTTACCACAGTGAATAGTGAATGCTTAAATCTATCAGCAAGTTGCAATTTACTTGTTAGAAAAGCTTCAAATCAAACTATGAGAGCAGGTGTACCATAGCTAATAAATACTCTGTTGGCAATGTGAGAAGCTGTGGAAAGAAATAAAGACCTGCAACTAACAATCACAACAACACTTTTTGGTTCTGGAATGAGTTGGTGGCTGGATAATATACACCGGTATTGTTTGCGATGGCGGGGAAGGCAAGCAGAGAGTGGAAAGTTTTTCCAATCGTGAAATCGAAGGAAGAAAAGAAGAGGACAATGATTGTAGGCTTAAAGTCTGATAACTATAGCAGAGAAATGCTTCTGCGTTTTCTCCATAAAGTTGTCAATCCAAGGGATAATGTGCTTGCTATACATGTTCAAGAACCATCTGATACTTTCGATCCAAACACCTTCTATATCCATGAAGATATCTGCAAGGCCAAGCAGGTATGCAATTTTGACATTACAAGAATTTCATAGGATTATTTGTTTCTATTCTAATCCGTTATTCTATGAAGGTGGATTTCCTAGTTAAGGTTTGCAATGGGGACTCTTACATTTCAGAATTAGGCTATCAAGTACGCGTCAACTATGCAACAATCCTAGCAGTTGGATGCAGCTTTTCAGGGTATTCATGCTGACATCCATATATTTCCTTGCGTCTCTCTTCATCTTTCTCACTCACATGGTTCTTGTATTGCAGGATCAAACAATCAGTCGTCAATGATTGCTTAAAAGAGTTGCCCCCATCTTGCAGCTTTCTGGTGATGGATAAGTCTGGAAAAATCGTACTCCAGAGGCAAGGTACCTCTCAACAAGGCTCGATTTATGCACCCTTTCGACATCCTCTATCGTCTTCATCAGAAAAAAGTTACTTTCATCAACAGAGAGCCGCCTCTCAGTTACGAAAATCATTGACTGTGCCATCTTCCTCAACAGCACCATCAATGCAGCAAACAGATATTACAGCTAGGTACAATATCAGGAAGGCAGTCCAGGTTTCAGACCTTTGGGCAGAAAAGGTGTCTCATGGATCGCTTATCCTGGAAGCTAAGGGACTCGTCAGGCATTTCACATTTCAAGAGCTCAGTTTAGCTACTAATAATTTCAGCCCTGAAATGGTGATTGGAGTTGGTGGGCACAGTAAAGTGTATCGAGCCAACCTCGAGGACGGCCAGGCTGTGGCTGTGAAAATCCTGAAAGAAACACATTTCCCAGCTGAGGATCTTCTCCACGAAGTGCGGATTCTATCTGACGTAAAACATGAGAATATAATCCAGATAATTGGGTACTGCTACAGTAAGGAGATGCATGCAATTGTGTGTAATCTACTAATAGGTAGTTTAAAGCAAAATTTGAGACAACTCAGGTGGAATGAGCGGATGGGAGTTGCCGTTGGTGTAGCAAAGGCACTTGAATACCTTCATCATTCTTTCAACCCTCCAATAATTCACAGAGATGTGAAGTCATCTAACATTCTCCTCTCTGGCACTCGCCAGCCTCAAGTAAGTTCCATCACCATCTAGATTGAATTTGCGTCATGAGAACTTACATGAGAATATATAGTCCCTTGTATAAACGTGTTTCAACATTGACAAAATATGTTTCTTTTGCACTCAGCTTTCAGATTTTGGAGGAGCAATGGTGAGCCAACCATCAGAACAAATTTCAGCAAGCACAAAGCCATCCAAAGTTGTTGGGACTTTTGGATACTTGGCTCCAGAGTACATGATGTATGGGAAAGTGGATGAGAAGGTTGATGTTTACTCATATGGGGTTGTACTCCTGGAACTTATCACCGGGCAGGAGGCTATTCAAACAAACGAGGCAAATCATGAAAGCCTAGTTCTATGGGTAAGAGAAGAAGTCCTTTGGATTTGAATGAATTTGAAGAGAGTAAGTTTCACCTCTAATTTTTTATGCGTTACTGTCTCCTTGACTTGCAGGCAAGGTCTTTACTAAACTCTGGTCTATGTGAACGTCTCATTGATCCCCACCTGAGTGGAGACTACAAGAGAGAAGAGATGGAAATCATGATTTCTGTAGCACGCCTTTGCCTTGTACACTCATCTTCTAGGAGGCCAACGATGGAAATGGTTAGCTTTCTCATCTCTCCCCATATAAAAATATTGCACAAACCTTCCATGAAAATGTCATCACATGCATGTCCTTTCTATAATAGGAGGCTAAAATCCCTAACAAGGATTGTAATGTTGTTCTGTTTGAGCAGATATTGAGGCTATTTCAGGAGCCAGAATACTGATTAAATATGCAGAGGGAGAGAGACAATCTCCTCAACGCCAAGTCCAAATAAGAAAAGTTCACCTGGAGAATGGACTCCTCCTCCTCGACTGTCATAACTACTCTGCCCGTGGATGATTCATACCATGAAATATTGCCATCTGAAGCACCGGATTAGCTCTCCTAGTAAAGAGTGCTCCAGCTGATATCAAAGTTCTTATCACAGAGGAAGCATCCAAGCTGCTGTAATATAAATATATGCTTTACAAGCTCATCACCATATTTATCAGATATATACTTCCACTCAAGGAAAATGGAAAGACAACGTCACTGAGCCCAATCCTAGCAAGGCTTACAACTGAGCCCATATGTATCTCATACTGAAATTTAAACCAAGATCCATATTCTCTGAGTGTAGGCCCAACTTGGTTAATATCAGTCAAGTCTAGTATAATGAAGGTCCAGTTCAGCCAACTTGCATATATCACATCATTATGCATTGACATGGTTCTTGCATACATTTTTGCACTGCAGATGTATGCTAACATTCTTTTTGCAATAAATACACAAGTTAATTTTTTTTTTAAGGGTAAGAGTTAATTTATCGTATAAATTTATCATTTCAAATTATAACCGTTGACATAAAAAAAATATAAAAAATAACCTTGTCATTTTAATAAAAAAATTAATTTTGGTTTTGATACGATAATTGAGATATCGCTTGGAGATGCGGTCCAAATAATTTTTTTGTTAAAATTATTATTTTTAATTAATTTAAAATTAATTTTTTTATATATTTTAGAATGTTTTGATGTGTTTATGTCAAACATAAATTTAAAAAAATAATAATAATAAATTATTTCTATATATTTCCAAACAAAAACATCTTAAAAACAACTATTACTACAATAATAAACACCACCCATTTCTAAAATAAAGTTTGAGAACTATGATTCCATCACTTTATATTCATGTTTTACAGGGTGGAAGTGAAGTTATCAACATGTCGAACTCTATCTTAATGTAATTTGGCCTAAAAAGAGGACTTTGTCCAAGAACGTTTTAAAAATACTTTGGTCTTATGTCTAGGAGTTGCAAGGCGGAGAGTTCATGCAGTGTATAGGATAGTGAATGGCATGGCTGCCCATGCCAATAACAGTGCTTTAAAGAATAATAGACAAGATAGAAGAGCCACAAGAAGAATAAAAGACTCGTTGAATTTATGAGAGTTGAAGTACAAAACGAAGTCCCCAGAAAACACCAAAAAGGGCAACATCCAAAAGGAGCTTGAAGGCAAAAGGAGCATGGAGATCAGAGCAAGATGAAGACACCATCTTCAGAGGACTGGGAATTGAAAAATGTAGACGATCGATTTGGCGAGTTCAACTCTCTATGGGTTCATTTCTGGGAAGAGTACTTGTGCTCGTCTATAAACACCAATATATATAATCCATGCAAGTCCTCACTCCTCATCAAAGAAACAACAGTACTGGGTGGCAACTAAAGCAAGAAATAAAAACAAAAATCTGCACAAACTATGGACGTAACGCTGTTGAAGAAGAGCAGTCCTCTTGCCCTATTCCGTCACGGACCTCAACTCCGATTCATCGTATTGTCCATTACGCACAAGTCGATTCATTTTGACGATCCACAAAATATAAATGGAACTTGGCACTGCTCAAATTGAATGGTGTGAATGGCCATGAAAAGAATATATAGTACTTAAAGACCAAAAAGATAATGATGAAAGTGGCAGTGGCCAAGACAACAACGAAGATTGTTAGGAGTTGAAGCGAAAAATGAATGAAGTCTAGCCGCACCAAGGAAATTAACACCCAGGCCTACGCCATTCTGCCTATAAACACGACTATTTAACATCCTCAATAAGAAAATCAAAAGAAAAAAAACAAATTATCGTTTGGAAATGATAAAAACCTGCATGTACTCTGTTTTTTTGTTTGTCTCGTGATCAAGTATGATTAACCTGAACTCGTTCTGTTCTGTCAGTTAATTTATAATCGTGTGCGCAAACCAAAAGTTTTCATATTCAGTCTAAGGGATTTCGTTAACTTCATGTAGCGTCCTATGAAGCACATCAGAAAACCATACCAAAATAATAATAATAATAATAAGACGACATAATAGGTTGGCTGTGAAATATATGGTTTTGGATATTTTGTTCACGGAATGAAAAATCAGAGAATGAAGATTACAAGATGAAAACGTTCTCTCCGAGTGTAAGAATATTGAAAAATCTAGAGTTCTTGATAGTTAGGTAATTAAGATCAGATTAAAAAACAATTTGTTTTTGCCAATATATAACGAGGCCTAATTGAGTATTTGGAAGTTTGGTGTGATAGCCTCTTTTTTTCTGAAATCCATATAAAAAAACATATAATATTAACTTTTAATGACACAGTTTTAGTTTTATATATATATATAGTTTTGACTTGACTGTTTTTGATAAAGGTAATTGAATTATAGATGAACTCCTCGAATTAATTTCTTGAGTTTAATTATCTATGTCAATAAAAAAATAATAATTTAAAATGAAACACGATCTATGGTAAGCATGATGCGGTCAAGTCGTCACTCTGCCCAGGGTCCAAGTCTTATGCCTCCTTTCAGTCGTATAATTAGGCTCCAGGCGTTGTCGTTGTTGTCGTGATTAATTTTGTTTACCACGAGCTCTCCTTGGCTAGTTAACTGTTGTCGTATATATTTTGCGCAAAGAACGTAAATTTAACTAGTGAAGGTGTATATTGGCGAGCCAGTTTCCGCATCCAATTGTCAAATTTCAATGTTCAAGACGAAACTCGCCACTGCCTATGACCCGTGCTTAAACAAGTATAATTACTCTTCTATAAATACCCAGGTTTTGCATGCAAGTTCTCATTCCTTGACCAACGAACGATACCTGAAAATAAAATCCAAGGTAGCGAGCTAGAGAAATTAAGCACGATGAAAGTTGTTGGTATGCTAATGGTTTCTGCTCTCTTGGCTCTGGCTTCCTCATTCGCCACTGCCTATGATCCCAGCCCCCTCCAAGACTTCTGTGTAGGAATAAATGATGCTGATTCTGCTGGTAAATCCTTTTTTTTTCTCTCACTTTTGCCATTTTTCAACGTTTCATCTGATTTTTAATTGAGATCTCAAATCCCAATCCAACATGAGTGATCTATATATATATTTTGCAGTTTTGGTCGAGTTCTAGGACCATGCAATGTTCCTTTTTCTTTATAGAATCATTATATTTTCGGGTGACGAACTAATAGTATGTATCAATATTAACACCTTGCTTGTGTGTGCAGTGGTTGTTAATGGAAAACTGTGCAAGAATCCAAGCTTTGCCACCCCAGATGATTTCTCGTATTCAGGGCTTAATGTTCCCGGAAATACATCAACTCAACTTAGAGCGCATGTTAATCTCATAACGGCTGATCTAATGCCGGGGCTTAATACTCTCGGTGTCTCTTTGGCACGTATAGACTTTGAACCAAATGGTGGCTTAAACCCTCCACATTATCATCCCAGAGCATCCGAGGTTCTTTTGGTTTTAGAAGGCACCCTCTATGCTGGTTTTGTCACATCAAACCCAGATCATCGCCTCTTTTCAAAGATTTTGAAACCAGGAGATCTCTTTGTGTTTCCTTTTGGCCTCGTTCACTTTCAAATGAATGTTGGGAAAACCCCCGCGGTTGCCATTGCTGCACTAACAAGCCAAAATCCTGGAGTAAACACGGTAGCAAATGCGATCTTTGGAGCCAATTGGCCTATTAATCCTGAAGTTCTCACCACAGCATTCCACCTGGATAAAAAACTTGTGGAGGATCTTCAGTCTCAAGAATGGGTGAACCCTTCATAGATACCTAGTACTGTTTCCCATATTTCCAGTTGTTGATTTGTAATAATAAGGAAGTGCCTTGAGCCTCTCTTCTTTATAGCACTATGCAACCACCATAATTGTGGTGTAATAAGGAAGTTGTTTACCTTCTTTTCATTTTGAGTTGTGTACTCCCTAATGTTATGTACTTGTTTTGGTAAGCTAATCTCCTTGTTTCTCCCATGGTTAACTTAAAGAATACATCCCATTTTACTGCCCGACACTCTGGGGAAAAAGCTCCTGGTCCAGCTTGGACCTTAGATTGCAAGCCATGCTTAACATGTTAAATATTGTAATATATCAGGAAACTCTGGTTTAGTTATCTCAACACGGTTGATCAAGATGTCATCAGCACTATTTTTGAGAGCAAGCGTTTAAATGTTGGTTTGTTTTTGCGAGGGTAGAGCTGCTAGCTTAGAAGCAGCACTGTGTATATATAAAAGTTTGAATAGATACCTGGAGCAAAGTATAGCAGAAAAATCTTTTTAGAGTTTCTCAAGTCTCTTAAATGGCAGAAAAAACTCTAATATATTTTAGAAATTCAGTATTTATAAACTGACCTAGCCTATATATAGAGTAAAAAAAAATATTGAAACTAACTAGAAAAGGAAATTAAAATCGGAAAATAACATTGAAATAAAGAAAAATCCAAAAACAACTTTTTCCATGACTAATTTGATGGCTTTCCTTATCATCTTTGTATCATCTTCGCTGATACGTACAAAGAAGTTGACTTTATAAAAAAAAAATATACTTGTAAATTTTTAATATAATCAAACCGTCAAATTAAAAGTTATAATTATTTTTGTTAAAAATATATCAAGTCTTCTTCTTGAACTTCATTTTTTTCATCTAATCTATAAAACATATCTACTTTACATCCACGTATCAATAACTTAACCATTGTATCATATAATTTTAGAAAGATTTGCAACTACATCATAATTTATTATTTGCTATATGTGGAGGCCTACACTGATGAATCAATTGAAGTCATTACGAGAAAATAGAATTTGGTTACAAATTTAAGTTCCTAACGACATAAACTATACTAAAAGACTGTAAAAGCATGCAATGATCTAAAAAACCGCTTTTTGAATGGAATAAATATAGTTTTTTTTTTTTTTTGTATATTTACATTCCAACAGTGAAAAGATTTTTAGAAAAGTACTCAATTATATTTTAATATATTTAATATTAATAAAATTATTTATTAATATAATTATAACCAATACAACTCCAATCAAAACTTTATTATTTTATTTTTGCATAAAAATATATTAAATAAATTTTTAACACCTTAGATAAATATGTAGGAATGATGACTCTCCAATATAAAAATACTATGTTTAACTCTCCAATAATATAGTTATTTCCTTGAAGCTGTAAAAATAAAAGATAAAAATCATTTTTTCTTTTCTTTTTGGCTTTTCATTTGGCTAGCTGTTTACTTGAAGATGCTTTTATAATTACTGTCGTGGAGGGATCTTTAAAAACTAGTTTTGGCCAACCAAGCCTCGGCCAATTGTTTGAAATTAATATTCATGGCGATTCGAGCAGAGATTTGCATTTTTGTGGCAGATGCCTTCACCGTTGGACGTCTTAACTCCACAGCGCGCAGTCTTTCTTGCCCCATGCTTAAGTAGGTTCTGCAAATTAAGATCAACAAGGCAGAAAAGTTGCTTCAGTATGCTTTTGAGCAATATGATAGAATTATGGATCACCAAACAGACAGGAAAGAGGAGGACCTCACCCTCAAGTGTTCCTCGTATTCAAATTCCAAAGCAGACATGAGCTCTTGCTCGGGTACACTAGTACTGTTTGAATGGTAATAACTAAGAATACCACTGCTACCAATGCTGATCATGAAGAATAATGGACTCCTTGGTATCTGCTGAACCCTTAATAGCATCACTGTCACAGACAGCAGAAAATCGCTCGATCTGTTCTTGTAGTGGGAATACATTCAAAACACCGCCCAGGAAGGTTAACTGAAATGAGAAGAATTCAACAGTTTTGTTCTCAAATCTGGATTAGAAGGAGAAAGGGATAAGCTAGCAGGATAAATAGGCATCTACCGTTGTTTGGCCAGTTATGTCAAGAATGCCAGGCCCTCCATGTCAAAGAACCATTTCAACCCAAAAACTTAAGCTATTAGGTGAGGCCCCAAGATATGATTTATATTATTCTCTAACACACCCCCTCAAGTGAAAGCCCTTTGGGCTTGAAACTTGCACAGGCCTACATTACCTTGTGCTTAATTTTATCAAATAAATGGGGATGGTGAGATTCGAACTCGTGACCGCTTGGTCATTAAAGCTCTGATACCATGTCAAAGAACCATTTCAACCCAAAAACTTAAGCTATTAGGTGAGGCCTCAAGATATGATTTATATTATTCTCTAACACTCCAGAGGCAAAATTTCCTCCTCTGAAGCCAGGTCTTTTGATCAGTTTTGGATTGGCAGCAAGAGCAAAGAAAGTTAAGTGGGCTTCTCTTGAATCCCATTAGCTTAGGATAAGAAAAGTTTTTTCCTTGCCACAACAAAAAAATTAGATCATTTGAATTAAGGATTATTTGATAGAAAATTAGCAGATGCATTGCACCCAAAAATTATATATTATATATATTATTATTATTTTATTTTAAAATTTACTTGAATTCTTTTTTTATTTCCATATCGACACTCTTAATCTTAGAATTTTAATTCGGATCCTACCATTGATATGCAGACTCTCAAATCATAGAACCGTGGTCAGAGAATGAAGATTACAAGATGAAAACGTTCTCTCCGAGTGTAAGAATTGAAAAATCTAGAAGTTCTTGATAGTTAGGTAATTAAGATCAGATTTCTTCTTCATACATGTGATTAAAAAACAATTTTTTTTTGCCAATATATAACGAGGCCTAATTATTGAGTATTTGGAAGTTTGGTGTGATAGCTTTTTTCCTTGAAATCCATATAAAAAAGTAATAAAAAACATATAATATTAACTTTTAATAACACAGTTTTTTGTTTTTTTGAAGTTTTGACTTGACTGTTCTTGATAAAGGTAATTGAATGATAGATAAACTCCTCGAATGAATTTCTTGAGTTTAATTATCTATGTCAATAAAAAAAAAAAATTTAAATGAAACACGATCCATGTTAAGCATGATGCGGTCAGGTTGTCACTCTGCCCAGGGTCCAAGTCTTTTGCCTCCTTTCAGTCGTCTAATTAGGCTCCAGGCGGCGGCGTTGTTGTCGTGATTAATTTTGTTTATCACGAGCTCTCCTTGGCTAATTAACTGTTGTCGTATATATTTTGCACCAAGAAAGTGAATTTAACTAGTGAAGGTGTATATTGGCGAACCAGTTTCCGCATCCAATTGTCAAATTTCAATGTTCAAGACGAAACTCGCCACTGCCTATGACCCGTGCTTAAATAAGTATAATTACTCTTCTATAAATACCCAGGTTTTGCATGCAAGTTCTCATTCCTTGACCAACGAACGATCATACCAGAAAATAAAATCCAAGGTAGCGACCTAGAGAAATTAAGCACGATGAAAGTTGTTGGTATGCTAATGGTTTCTGCTCTCTTGGCTCTGGCTTCCTCATTCGCCACTGCCTATGATCCCAGCCCCCTCCAAGACTTCTGTGTAGGAATAAATGATGCTGATTCTGCTGGTAAATCCTTTTTTCTCTCTCTCACTTTTGCCATTTTTAAACGTTTCATCTAAGTTTTAATTGAGATCTCAAATCCCAATCCAACATGAGTGATCTATATATATATTTTGCAGTTTTGGTCGAGTTCTATATATCAATATTAACACTTTGCTTGTGTGTGCAGTGGTTGTTAATGGAAAACTGTGCAAGAATCCAAGCTTTGCCACCCCGGATGATTTCTCGTATTCAGGGCTTAATGTTCCTGGAAACACATCAACTCAACTAAGAGCGCATGTTAATCTCATAACGGCTGATCTAATGCCAGGGCTTAATACTCTCGGTGTCTCTTTGGCACGTATAGACTTTGAACCAAATGGTGGCTTAAACCCTCCACATTATCATCCCAGAGCATCCGAGGTTCTTTTGGTTTTAGAAGGCACCCTTTATGCTGGTTTTGTCACATCAAACCCAGATCATCGCCTCTTTTCAAAGATTTTGAAACCAGGAGATCTCTTTGTGTTTCCATTTGGCCTCGTTCACTTTCAAATGAATGTTGGCAAAACCCCCGCGGTTGCCATTGCTGCACTAACAAGCCAAAATCCTGGAGTAAACACGGTAGCAAATGCGATCTTTGGAGCCAATTGGCCTATTAATCCTGAAGTTCTCACCACAGCATTCCACCTGGATAAAAAACTTGTGGAGGATCTTCAGTCTCAAGAATGGGTGAACCCTTCATAGATACCTAGTACTGTTTCCCATATTTCCAGTTGTTGATTTGTAATAATAAGGAAGTGCCTTGAGCCTCTCTTCTTTATAGCACTATGCAACCACCATAATTGTGGTGTAATAAGGAAGTTGTATACCTTCTTTCTTTTCATGTTGAGTTGTGTACTCCCTAATGTTATGTACTTGTTTTGGTAAGCTAATCTCCTTGTTTCTCCCATGGTTAACTTAAAGAATACATCCCATTTTACTGCCCGACACTATGGGGAAAAAGCTCCTGGTCCAGCTTGGACCTTAGATTGCAAGCCATGCTTAACATGTTAAATATTGTAATATATCAGGAAAATATGGTTTAGTTATCTCAACACAGTTGATCAAGATGTCATCAGCACTATTTTTGAGAGCAAGCGTTTAAATGTTGCTTTGTTTTTGCAGCGGTAGAGCTGCTAGCTTAGAATCAGCAGCACTGTGTATATATACAAGTTTGAATAGATACCTGGAGCAAAGTATAGATGAAATATCTTTCATATATATATATATATGCCATTAGCTTAATAATCATGGAAAGATAACCCCTATCATGTTCACAGCTGATATTTTATTGGCGTTGATTACAATTCTCTTCTGAACTCAACAAGCTGTGTGTTTATGTATTAAAATTGCTTGAAAACAAAAGGATTTGTTCAGATCACTTAATAAAACTTTATATAATCTTATACATTTATTTTATTCTAAAAATGTTCAAAATATATGGGAGGAAACTAATATTTATATGCGTTTTTTAAAAAAAAAATTAAATACTTGTTTAAAAACACACAAAAAAAAGAGAGATTAAATGCTTCTTTGAAAACATGAACACTACTGTGATTTCATTTCGCGTTTCTAACCTAAAGACTTACAATAATACTTTTGATTTAATAACTTTTATAAAACCACAATCACGTACTGGACATGATTTGTTTTTCTTTTTCTATTCTTTTACATCCATATTTCTTTTTGTATTAAAAGGGAGGAAATAAGAATTAAATAAAATGAGGGATTGGGCAGATTGATAGGTTTTGTTTTGTGTTTACCACCCATGGGCCATCACCAACCCATAGAATAAACGACCCAGTTTATAGTCGTATTGATTCTTAACCACCAAATAAAAAAAGGTTTTTCCAATAATTTACACAGACCAAACAAATTCAACACCACAATTCCATCATTCTCCTGCCATTGCCGTAATCAAAACCATGCAAATGGATGGGATTTCTTATCCTCTATCTCTCTCTCTCTCCCTCCATCTCTCCTGCCCAAGATTTCAGATTACAAATCAACCCACCAATGAAAATTCAGTCATTTCTTTAACCAAAAATACTTAAAAAGGTTAAAAAAGAGGAACAAAATCCTTCACTTCGCTTCATCAATGGAATCTCTCGTTGTTAACCAAGCTCTTTCACGCCTCAAGCTCTCTCCAAAACTCACAATCCCTTCTTCTTTCTTTTCCTATCAATCTCCTTTACACCTCAAACCAAACCATGGTAGAAAACCCTACAATTCCTTCACACTCTTTGCTATCCAAGACCAACAAGAAACACAAAGCTCAGTTCAAGAAACCACTCAAAACATCGAAGACGACGAGTCGTATGGAGAAGTCAGCAAGATCATTGGAAGCAGAGCGGTTGAAGGTGGTAAAGGCATGGAGTACTTCATAGAGTGGAAAGACGGCCATACACCTTCGTGGGTCCCATCAGATTTCATAGCTAAAGATGTAGTGGCCGAGTACGAGACGCCATGGTGGACAGCAGCCAAGAAGGCCGACTCGTCGGCTCTTAGTCAGATTCTTTCGGAGAATGAAGATGGACGACGTGATGTTAATGCTGTGGATAGTGACGGACGGACAGCTTTGCTTTTTGTATCTGGGCTCGGCTCTGAGCCGTGCGTTAAGCTCCTAGCCGAAGCTGGAGCTGAATTGGATCATCGAGACAACAGCGGTGGCCTGACGGCTCTTCATATGGCAGCTGGCTATGTTAAGCCAGGTGTCGTTAAGTTATTGGTTGACCTAGGTGCTGATCCTGAGGTGAAGGATGATAGAGGATTAACTCCCTTGGATTTGGCCAAGGAAATTCTAAGAGTGACCCCAAAAGGGAACCCAATGCAATTCGGGAGAAGATTGGGGTTAGAAAGTGTAATAAGAAACTTGGAGGAGGGAATATTCGAGTACGCTGAGGTACAGGAAATACTGGAGAGAAGAGGGAAAGGGAAGGATTTGGAGTATTTGGTAAAATGGAAGGATGGCAGTGATAATGAGTGGGTGAAAGCAAAGTTTATAGGGGAGGATTTGGTGAGGGATTTTGAGGCAGGGTTAGAGTATGCCGTGGCAGAGGGAGTGGTGGGTAAGAGGCTAGGTGATGATGGGAAGAATGAGTATCTTGTGAAATGGACGGATATTGATGAGGCCACGTGGGAGCCTGAAGAGAATGTTGATCTTGATTTGATCAAGGAGTTCGAGGAGGGACAGATCAATGGAGTTGGAAGTGTTGAGGCCCAGTTGAGCAGTGATGGGTTATAAAATTTTCTTCTTTCACAACTTGTAATTTGTAACTGTTGAAATCGAGATTATTGGGTTTGGAAATATTATGCTTTGAAGCTCTTTCAATTGTAAGTCTTGAGAACTGATCATTAAGAACATGTGTTTTTGTTTTTTAACTTTTTGGACATGGGTTTCAGTTATCAAACTTTTATTCCTGCTTTCAAATTAGATGGTCCAGAACTGACTTGGCTTTGGAGTTCAACCCGAACTTGAATTTTGAATCGGGTTAACCGGTCTAATAACTATATTTGGGGTGTTATATTTTGATAAAAAAAAAAAATAAAGTTTTAAATTAATTTTATTTGTGTGTTTTTATAGTTTTCAAAGTGTTAATATTAAAAATAATTTTTTTAAAAAATAAAATTATTTAAATATATTTCTTATAAAAAAACACACATCACACTCCTCATCAGAAACTAAAAATAATTATAGCACGCTTCAAAAACTACGGCCACCAATGAAAAAAATTAACTGGTGGTCGAAAACAACCCTTGGTTTCAAAACATCGATAAAAGTGATGAACCCGAAATCTCATGCATGTCTGAGCAAAAACATTAAAATCAACCCCTGCCACGAACAAAAACATCATTTGTACATTAATTCTATCTTTTACTGAAAATTACTGTTACTAGCGAGAAAATTAATTGAATTGTTCAAAATATCTGAAAAATCCAATCCAAAATTAACCGATTAAAGTATAAATTTTTTTAAAAAAAATTCAGCTATGTTAGTGTAAATTCAAGATTTTATAAGAAAAAACAAATTACATAGAATTCAACTAAAAAAAATTGAATCGAAAACTCCCATTATAGACTAAAAGCTTGCTTGTTATTGTCAAAAAGAATTTAATTAAAGACTTATTAATTTAAATTAGGCTCATTTAATTTTAACAAATATAAAATCAAATTAATAAATTTAGAAAATATTTAGAAACTATGTTAATAGTGATTACTTTTCAAAATATAAAACAAACGGTGTCAGTAGTTACTTATGTTAGGAATATTGAAATGTTCCATTTAAAAAATGAAAAACCAATAAATTAGGGATGAAATTCTTTCTCTCGTACCTCTTCCTTAATCAAAGGATTCCGAAATTCTCCAAATCTTCTCCTTTTCCACTCATAAGTCAATGTTTTGTCATACATGTGGACCAATCAAAATAAAATTTTATATAAGGAAATAAATTTAATTTTCAAGCAACCAAACAAAATAGATTAAATAACGAGCACAATGGGATTAACGTCAAATTCAAGCTTTTTTGATCCTCGTGAAAAATTTAACTTATTCTTCGTTGTGTTCATGTGCCTCCCCCCCCTCTCTCTCTCTCTCTCTCTATATATATATATATAAAAAAACAGCGAGGCTCTTTTAGTGTACATTTTTTTACCTTTTTACGATTAGTTGTGGATTACAATAGTGTTTTTTAATGCAAAAATTTTGTTCGTGATTTTTTATCTTATGTATAATTGAACTTTTTTAAAACATCCAATGGTGTTTTTTTTAGGAGACGGTTAAACTAAATAAAAAATAAAAAAACTCGAGTTATATAATTGATTTTTTAGAATTTATTTAAAAAGTTAATATTAACTTTTTTATTAATTTAATTTATTAATTAACCGGCCTCTTTAATTTCATGTAAATTAATTTTATGTTAGACATGATATTCTTGTGTGAAAAAAGAAAGCTTGCTAGACTCTAATTTAAAACAAAAGGATTTTGTTATAACAAATCCGACCACAAAAATAGTTATTCTTTTTATATCAAATGATTTTATATAAATAGAGAAGTTCAAATCATATGATCATGACCTTGAAAGCGTATGAAAAAATAGATGTGAGCCTGGATAATTTTTTTTTTTTGTTTTGATCTTGGTTCTTGACACGGTTTGTTTTATTTTTTGAGGTTATGAATTGTTTAGTAAGGTTTATATGGTGTTTTATATTTTTTTTGGTAAAAAATTGATAAAAAATAGATTCGTAGAAAGAAAAAACCAGCAATCTTGTTTTTTAGACCACCACAGTAGTTGAGTTTTTGGGATTTCAGATGATATGTTAATTTTTTTTTATATAAAAAAAAGGCAAACAACATGTCATTTGCCATGTTAATTTTAGAAAAAAACAAGGCTGCACGCAGATACTTTCTTCGTGAGCCATTCACCTTTTTTTTTATATATAATTTTTGCAATTACTATTTTTTATATTTATTTTTAAAAATATCATTTTCATTTATGTTTAGGTTAATACCCCTTGTTTTGTAATTTGTTATTGACTTATTTGGCTTTCTTTGAAATATAAACTATTTTTTTTATTATACTGAGTGTGTTTAGTTTTTATGAGATTAATGTGATTCATTTATAAATTTTTTATATATATCCTATACAAATTAAAATTATTTTTTAAATTAAAAAATTTTTCTTGCAATATTTTTAATACACATAACATTGCATAAATTATTTTTATTTTATTTTATTTTATTTAATAAATTTTACTTGTGCTGATTTATGTTATATATTGATTTTCTCAAATAAATTCATCAAACACAACCAGTAAATTAACTCGTATCGTGATATTAAATAGTTTCGTTAACATCTCTTTTAATTTTTTGAGTTTTTTGTTCTATTAATAATTTGTTTATATAAATAATCATTAGTTTATTTAATTATTTATTTACATGAATTTTTTTTATTTATACTTTAAAGTTTTTAGAAAACAACCTGCCTAGTCAGATTTTTTTTTAAAGATAAATTTACAGCCTGCGGCGGCGGTAAAAAAAAATACGATGGAAATAAATACTACCCTTTAAATTAAATAAATATCAATATTAGTCATGGGCTTATACCCGTTGCCGAAGTCCTCATCAGCGATGAACCTGGCCTAGAAAGACAGGATCGGAGACCAACGCACCAGGCTTTAAGAAATAGATCCAGGCAACCAGAGCTCGCATTCATAACAGTTGGCCCTCCACGAGGAAGGTTTTGTCAGTAGATTTTATTACACTCTCCAGAGCTACCCTGTCTCGTGATTCAAAGTTTCAAACCCCTTCTCCCGGTGTCAGCATTCTTTGCTTGCCACTGCCTGCCCTACCTTGTCTCGGCATCGTATCATAGTCACCTTCCTTCTTCTGGCTCTCCAACGCCATACCCCACCTGAACAAAAACACAAAAACACAAAAAACTCAAATACCTAACATATAACACGCCTATCTTCTTCTCTTTACCTCTCTCAAAGCAGTTTTCAAGGGGAAAGAAAAGAAAAGATGCACGCCAAGACTGACTCAGATGGAACCAGTCTCGACACATCATGGCTTCCGAGGTCACCAAGAAGGCCAGTCTACTACGTTCAAAGTCCATCAAACCATGATGTGGAGAAAATGTCTTATGGGTCAAGCCCAACCGTCTCACCACCACACCTTTACTACCATTGTTCACCAATCCACCACTCTCGTGAGTCATCGACGTCAAGATTTTCTAATTCACTCAAGATGCCAAGAAGTTTATCTGCTTGGAAACATATAAGGATTGATGACGGAGATGGAGACGATCATGATGGTGATGACGATGATGAAAAAGATGATGGGGGTGGCGCAAGTAAAGTGAGATTGTATTTCATTGGGTTATTGTTCTTTGTTCTGCTGTTTACCGTGTTTTGTTTGATCCTGTGGGGTGCTAGCAAGGGTTACAAGCCTGAAGTTTCAGTCAAGGTACCTTTTTTTTTTTTATCTTGAAAAATTTACCGAGTTGAATCGGTGTGTGGCAACCGGGTCGATTAAGTGGCTCGTTTTTTGGAGGTCTTATGGGAAGTTGAATAGTTGGTGATGATGCCTAGGGCATAGGGGGACTATAAATTTGGGCTAGGATTAGACCGCTGCTCTTAGGTTTGCGTAATCCCTTTTTTTTTTTTTTGCCTTTAATCATGTTAATTTATTTCATTTTTAGTTAACCAGCAGTAAAAATCAAATAATTAAAGCATAGGTATAAAATAATTTAAAGTGATTAAAAAGGTGCTTTTCTGTGTGTTCTTTTTAAGCAGAGCATGGTGTTCGAGAATTTTTATATTCAAGCAGGGAATGATCAAACAGGAGTGCCAACAGACATGCTGTCGTTAAATTCCACGGTCAAGATTCATTACAGAAATCCCGCCACCTTCTTCGCCGTCCATGTCACCTCTACCCCTCTTGAAATTCACTATTTCCAGCTCAAACTTGCCTCTGGGCAGGTAAATTCTTCTAGTCTATACGTCTCTAAAGTCTTCTTAATCCTTGGTTTTAACATGTAATAACGGCTATGATACGGGTAACATGGTCATTGTGAATAACATTGATGGGGCGGGTTCAACATTTTGTTAGGTCGTCAGACTTTTGCCGTTTAAGGGTCCCGAGGATACCTTGGGAAATGGGACATGGAAGCATTGAGGGAATGCTATTGGTTACAAATTTGGAGTGCCTGTAAAAGACTGCAAAAACCGCCACGAACTTTAATCCAGTTTCATTTGTTGGGAAGTGTAGTGGAACCCATTAGCTAGCTTGAATTGGATAAGAAGCATTTGGTTTCTTTAATCTTTAATTTTGGTTGTTGTTTTGTCAATTTTATCTGCCTCGAGCTGCGGTCCTTGGAAAGAAAAATCTCTAACATGGTGGATCTTAAAAGTCTGTACTGTTGTTGGACTTGCATGGGACTCCAGAGGGCCTGTGTCCCAGTTGTCTTTGCATGTGAGGGGACCGTATCATCGAGGTTCAATTACATGTTAATGTAACTGAGCTCTCATTGAATGCAATGTTCATAGAATAAGTAATCTAAGTTATTAATTTATGTTGTTAGTATTTACTCTTTTAATTTGTGGATTTTGTTGGATTAAGATCATTTTTTTTTACTTTTTACTTATTATTTGGGTCTAATTAAATGGTTTTGTGGGTCGATAAAATAGATGAAGAAGTTCTCTCAGCCAAGGAAGAGCCGGAGGACAGTGGTGACAGTGGTGCACAGTTCCCAAGTTCCCCTCTATGGAGGGATGCCCCCTCTTGCTGATGCTAGAGAGCATGCAAACAAAGTTGCAGTTCCTCTTAACCTAACATTTTCCTTGAGGTCTAGGGCCTACATTCTGGGAAGATTGGTGAAGTCAAAGTTTTATAATCGTGTTAGATGCACTGTTACTCTAACTGGTAAAAAACTGGGCAAGCCCCACAATTTGACAAAAGCATGTGTTTATCTCTGAATGATGCACAGCTTCAAGGGGTTCGTAAGATGTATTTTTATTTCTCAGTTGACACCAACGGTTATGTTTTGGCCTCGTTCTTTTGCCCACCATGTTACATTTCATCAAGGTTGTCAGATGGATGTTTGGTGTAGAAGAATGGAGCGATTTATGCTGCTTCTTATTTGGAATGTAAATTGCACTGCTTGTTGTTACAAGGTTTTGAAAAGAAAATTGGTGTTGGTCCTTTCTGTGCTTTAGATAGTTTTGCAGTATTCTTTGACCAAACAATGGTTGTTGGTTGGGGCCTGCTGTTGTCTTCTACCTTTTGCTTGGGTCCAACAAGCAGGACTGGGGATGGCGGTTTGGTTTAATTTGTGATTTTGCCTCCTCCATGGTGTCCAAGTTCTAGCAGCATGTCCTTGAAAGGTTGACATCTTTGCGACTTGCTATGAACATGAAATTTTCTTCAGGAAAGTAAGCTTTCGAGCGCGGTTCAAATAAAATTGGACACTGTAAAATTAAGATTCTATGGATTCGATGTTAAACAAGTCCATAAATTGATCTTGTAGGTGAATTAATATGCTCTATAAAATCTGCAGCATATTCTCCCGTAAGTATCAGTTACCATGGGGGTTAGAACTTCGAATTTAAAGAAGTTGGCATGTAAGCCTTCGTTAGTCAAATTCCATGCTGCTGCAACCACCAACACAGCACTAAGAACAATGCCTAATCATCACCGTTAAACATGACTTCATGACCTTTTTGATGGGTTTTCTTAATAGAAATCCACACGGATAAACCAGTATAAGGGGTCAGGTAATCCCTCCAATTAAAGGAACTAGGCTAGTCCGAAAAGGAACAGCCACCTCTACGAAGAAAGGCCACTCCTCCGAAAGAGAGCAGAAAACCCGTGCGAATCCACCATGTTAGGTTGTCGAAAACCAGGATGGCATTGATTTGGAACGAACCAAGCCAGTTAACTCTATTAGCAAGTACATTAGGCCCTTCACAAAACTTGATGTGTTGTGTCCATGACGTTGAGAAAACACTGTCAACTTCCGTCCATTTGAAGGTGTCTGCCAGAAGAAGCAGCCAATAATTATGCTGGCGAGGGCAGAATTACATTTATAAATGGAACCAAAAAACCTGCGAAAAGCTTCTGTTGCTTGCTTGACCCACCGGTCACAACCATGATTTTTGAAAGATAACCAAGCTCCTCGTGTTCAGAGGAAATTCAAAATACGAAAATTAAAATAAACGCCAATCACTCCATTGAAAAGTAGATAATTTTATTTACAATTAAGCATTAACGTGGATAATGGATAACGATTTCTCGAGTTCCTGTGCGTTCACGAATATACAACTGTACAAGTTACGCAAAACATGCAATCTCTTACCTGTCTCCCACCCTCCTTAAAATGCCAACATTATCTTCCCTGTAGTCACCCAAGTTTGCTCTGTTTCTTCTTTTTCTTGGTTTTCGTTTTTCAAGATTGCGTTGTTGCCTTGCTGGGCGGGGCAAATGTGACCCCTCCATCTTGACAATAAGGAAAAGGAGGCCCCAGACTGACAAAGACATGCAGCCACGAGGGATTGATTGAGGTTAATTTATTTGATTTCATATTCCGGATTCAAGGGGATTTAGTTTACTTGTTAAAGGTGTTTTTTCTTTACTTAATTTCCTGAGTTTAAATATTAAAAAATCATTAGTTTTTCTTAGATATATTTTAATATCACATATAAAAAAAATCTTAATTGATAAGCTAATGAAAAATACACTTATAACCAAATTCAAAATAAAAAAAGTTCGGATTTAAGTTGATTTCTTATTTTCTTAAGAGATAGCATAATTAGGAGTGATTAATATAGTTAAAAAAAAATTATTAATTGAGAGTGTTGTTATAGTTGTTTTTCAAAATATTTTTTATTCGGAAATGTATCAAAATAATTTTTATTATTTTAAAAAATTAATTTTTGATATCAACATATTAAAATGATTTAAAAATACTAAAAAAATATTAATTTAAAGTAAATAAAAAATAAAAATTTTTAAATTTTTTTTTTTTAAAAAACATGATCTATATAAAAAAGCTGAGGTTGTGTTTATTGTTGAGTATACTTCTTAACAACACACAAATATAAACAATAAAAACATATTCTTCATGTTTTTGCTGTGTTTTTTCTTTTATTAGATTCCTTATAAAAAACTGTCATGACCGTTTTAAGAAATACATTCTAAGTAAAGGTAAAATTAATCTAGTTTGATGAAAAAACTGGTCTGAAAATACCTAAATGTTAAAAAAAAAAACATATATATATATAAGACGATATCTTTTTTACAAGCGCGTGTTACTCTTTGTCAATCAACACAAAAGTTGAAGGAAAGTAGCCGTCATTCACGTTAACAGAGAAAGAAGATAAATGATGTGCTTGTGATGATGACTTTTGTTGGTTACAGTACAAGACATTACCCTCTCCTAAGTCCTACCCTTTGCTTTATTTTGTGCCAGTAACTGTTTGAAAGCGCGTATCTTCTTATTCAATATGTTTTAAAAGTGTTTGCTATTTAAATAATATTAAATAATTATTTTTTTATATTTTTAATGTGATGTTGTAAAAAATAAAAGTGTATATATATATATATAATTATTTTAATATATTTTTCAAATAAAAATATACATTAAAAAAATACACTGCTTTACAATAAAAAACACAAAATATCATGATTTTTATTATTATTATTTTTAAAAAAACATATAGTTTTGCAAAGCCTTTAACTTTACTTTTTAGAAATTATTAGTTTAAATTTTATAAATTTTAAGATTATTAAAATCTTATATTATCATTAATTTTATAACCATTAAAATTCGTTAAACATGCACACAAACATAATTTTGTCTTTCAACTTCTTCTTAATGTGGAATAATACTACTCTTTCTATAATTTTTTTTTTGTTTGAAAAATCTCATGAACGAATGAATTTGATGTTTATTGATTTTTGAAAAGCGATCCTCGGAATAAACTCTTTTTAAATAAAAAAGTTGAAAGTGTTAATAATTTTTGAAAAATCATTATTATTCGGGTAAATACCGTGGCATTCATGTATTTGAGTCCCACTACTTTCTGGATAAGCAAAATGTCCCATTCACACGAAAACGGTTTAATAACTACCTTTTCATCAAACTACTTTCTGGATATGCAAAATGTCCCATTCACACATAAACAATCAGACAAGAGTAGAGAGATGACCGATAAGATACACGGAGGCGAAGCCCAATGATATAGTGATGGGCGAAGAAGCTTGCACCCAAGCTAAAAGGGCCAACTTCCTACGAGCTCAGAGTGAGTTATGGCTAGCCGAAGCCCAACGTGTTAACCCCTTTTGTCTTATGTGAATATATATTAAATCCATTTCAAGTATGATTTAATATTAATACTCGTTTAGTCCCCTTGATGCATATATTTGCTCGTTTTCTCCTCGTCTTGCTGAAATAATTTAGCTGAGTCCAATAATAGGAGAGGAAATTTATTAACTTGCCAAGTTCCAACAATAGTTATCATATCTAATTTGAGGCTAATCTGGAAAAAAAAGCTTGGATTATTTATATTGTCGAGTTAATCATTTTATTTTATTTTTTATAAAAATTTAGTGATAACAATTTAATATCAAGAGGGCTGGTCACGAGCCCAATTTAGTACAAGGCTCGATTCAATACAGAAAATAATTAGTGGGCCAAATTGATAGGCTTAAGGAAGTAAAACAAAGGCCCGCAGGAAGATAAATGAATCATTCAATCATGTATTACAAAACAGATATGTTACAAGGAATTAAGTAGAGATATATATATTTTTTCTATTTATTTGCTTTTCTGCAAATAAATCTCACAATCACATATTTAATAGCAAAAAAAATAATTATAAATCAAGCTTCCTCCCTTTTCACATTACATATTCATTCAATCACTTGGGCTTGAACCACTCAAATTTACTGTCATTCTCTTTTATAACATATACTCCGGCAGCCATAAACGACACGCTCAGAATCAAACCAGTGATTCCCAGGCTCCAATTAAGGTACCACATCTTGCCATACTTCTTTGGTTTCTTCATCCTAAGCCACATGAAGCAAGGGTAAGCCAACGTGACCGGCAATGATATTCCTCCGACCAGACCACCCACACTCCCGATAGACGGGATTGCGACGGCCAAAAAGAAGACCCCGTATCCGAAAAATGCCCTCAGGATTATTCGGAGCCACCATTGGCATGGCTTCTTCATCCTCTTCGTGAAAATCGACTCCAACTCATCAAACATTGGCATGGCATAGATCTGGAATGAGCTGAGAGCATTTATTATGATAAGTAAACTAACAAGTCCCATGATGAAATCCGAGGTGTCTGTCCTTCGGTACGCGTAGAAGGCTGATTGCAAGCCACCATTTTTTGGTATCTGAAAATCAAGAAAACATGTGCTTGCTTTAGAAGACAACAACGAAACTCAACAGGAAATTAGTTTGGAGAGATGGAAATGGTGAAAATTAATTATAGCAGTACCCTTTGGCCGTAAGCCCAAAAGCCTCCAATTGCAAGGGGGAATAAACATGCTGCAATAACTGCATAAGCAGCCTTGGCACCCTTCCACATCGGGACACGGGAGGGATGCTTCTCACTTGAGGGCATAGTAGCCTGAGGAAAAAAAAAAAAAAACACATCAAAACGCACCCAAATCACTTTAGAAATATTGGATTATTCTTTTAATTCTAATAAAACGAAGAGCATGATATAATAATTTGTACATTGTCTGTCACATTTCATAGTTACAGAGTTGATTTGATGGCTCGGGTAAGTTGATCCAGGTAAAAAACCCTGGCTTAGCAGGCCTGCTCTTGTAACTAGTATCTAAACAATTGAAAATCAAATAATATCATATTTAATTTAATTTAACACGGTCAAATGTCAATGGTCAACTAATTGCTGCGAGGTATTTTCTATGTTCTTTGCGTAGACTTGGAAATTGCACGAAAAAAAACTGATAAGAAAATAGACTGAGTTTGCACCTGTGTTTGGTGCAAATTTGATTTTTTTTTTTTTTGTTAAAATTAAGTTCGGTTTGTATTTTTTGGATCGTTTTGATGTGCTGATGTCAAAAATAATTTTTAAAAAATAAAAAAATATCATTGAGATGTATTTCGGTATGAAAAGTTATTTGAAAAACAACTGCTATCACACTGTCAAACACACTCTGAAGCAAGAGTACTGTTTCACATGTAACGTGTGAAGGCTAATTTGCTAAATTTCCAAGTCACTCTAACAGAAAATCTCCTTTTGTCAGACGATAAAACAACAACGAAAAAAAGTTTCAAGTTAAGAGACAAATCAATAAAAATCGGCCAAAGAAAATGATTTTTTTCTCTTCTAAAATACGCTCTCACAGCACACGTGAAGATACAGTAATATCTTGTGAACCTGAAAAATCTTAGACAATATCACCTACATATCCATGAATTATCAGCCATTGGATCAAATGGTTGACATATCCAAGTCTTTGCTTATGCTTGAACTGCTTCCTATCTATGCCAGTTGTAAGAGAAATATTTTTAAAACATTTTTTCTTGCTCTGATAGCTAATATGTAACATCAAAGTGGGAAAAAAGGGGGGGAAATCTTGAGAAGTAGCTGGAATTTATGGTACCTGGATCTCAAGTACGAGATTGTGACCTCTAAATGCAAAAGCAATGATCCCGAGTGAATTAAGAACTTCAAAGAGCCTGTCAACCTCCTTTGGTCCACGAACTGGCTTGTAAGTTATGCCAGGCAACCTATCCTTGTTAACAGAAACCATCCACATGATTGTGCAATACACGACAGCAGTGATGGATCCAATGAGTGATACACCAGCAATTGAGTTCAAGTTTGGCAGCTGAGACAGAAGAACTGCAGCGCTAGCAAACACCAAGTACCATTCTACTGGTGTTAATGTTTTGACTGTGCATGATTGACCGCATACAGTCTGGAAAAATAATTTTGATGTTGATCCTCCGATTATGTTCAGAGCCACACATGTACCTATTGATAGGTACAAGATTGGAAACAGGCCTAGCCACTTTGCTTTCTTCTCACCTGAATTGTTGGAAGAAGCCATAGTTTAGATCACATAGTTACCAAATAAGCATAATTTCTACTTGTGAAGAAAAACCAGGGCTAATTTTCTTTCACGCAGTGTGACATGGATCTTTAAGGAAGAGTAATGCTAATTTCATTGAATATTCTTTCAGAAATCATTTCTCCAAAGATTTCAGCTGTATACGAAGTTGAAATTGTTCTTGAGTTCATCAAAATACTACAGGTTGGGAGTTCAAAAAAAACATCGAACACGTACCGAAATTTGCAATCATAATTTGAAGATATCTGCTGTAACGAATGCCAGTCTCGGTGTTTTCATGTAGTTGTACAAGTAAATAAAAAGTGTAAAGCTGCCATGCGAATGCAACTGTCAAGGCTATGATGCCCCATGCCCTGTAAAACAAAAAACAAAGTAAAGATCTGCTAGACTACGAACTGGTCCAATAAGTATAACTTGCCACACCAAAGATCAATCATGCATGTTGTTTTTACTTACCAACCAAGGACAGTGAAGGAAACAGGGAGCACGAGTGCTTGAAAACCAATGCCAGAGCAAAGGCAATGAAACGCTGCATACCATGCGTTTCCATTTCGGGACTCAGTAATTGGAAGCCAAGCATCTTGAGGGTCAAGTTTTGTGAGTTGGAGAGCCCTTCTAAGAGGACTACCTAAAGGGGTCATAAAGCGAGGAGTTCTAAGTCTTGGCGTTGCATTTCTTGGGGTTGAGTTCCTTGGGGTTTTGCTTGGAACAATATGATCAGGTGTGAGCAAAGGTGATCTAGACAACGACGGCGAATGAAATTGCGACGGAGGAGCCGATATCGGTGGCGTTGGTGACACTGAGGCTGGCCTTGGTGTTAGAGGAGTTGAGTTTGCACCAGGCCTTGGTGTCACGGGAGTAGAGTTTGCATCAACAGCTTCACCCATTTTTTTCTTTTCCTACGGTGTTCTCTTGGTCCTCCCTTAATTTGCCCACAAATTAATTAGTGAAGTAAACTATATATATAGAGACCATGATTTCCTATTTGATGCACTAAAACTTTCCATACCCCCATATGGTCTTAAAATGCGTGTAAATAAGAAACAATACTTTTGGATAATTTGTAAAATCTCTCGTCTAAAGAAAGGGCTACAATAATATTCCAAAAGGGTTCGAAGACCTGAAAAAAAATTAAAGATCTGTAGCAGCCAGCCATACAGAGCAAGACCAGCTATTCTTGTAAGACTAGTGCCCTTCTACTGCCGGTCCTGCTACGTTGGCTGCAAAGATTTTTGTCAGCACATTACAGGATGCATACCCCATGCATTAACTAAAAAATGTCCTTATCTTTATCTGGCTTTGACTTGTAATTTGGAATCAGTCCTAGCTACTAGCTAAAAGCTCAAGCAAGCCTTTCTTGAAACCATTATCAAGTATATAGTTAAAAATAAATTAAGTTGCTTAATTGGAGTTGCCTTTGATGCCAATGCATAACCTAGCTACCATTTACATATGACGCTGACGGTGAGTTTGATTGATTAATCTCACACTAAAAAAGTGAGTTTACAAGGGTGATTAGGGGGAAAGCACGTGTAGACAGCACATACCACATGGTGCATGTCTTAATTTAATTAATTGTTTTCGCATAGCACAAGCTAATTAATTATATAAGATTAAAATCAAAGATTCTTGATGCCCAGAAAAGTTACAAATCCCTTCCCAATTGCCATTAGGTGTGAAGGCTGATTAAAAAAATTAATCATCATAACATCAAATTATTGGTCAAGTGGGCAAATGTGTGCCATGCTTTACACATTATTTTCCTTTGACGCCAGTCGAATTGGTAAAGGAATTATCAATGTTTGTTTGTCCCTTGCATCCTCCTAATTACAGGTTACTTTACTAAAGCATGATGGCCCTAGCTAAAGATAAAATTGTTGATTTATATGTATATTTTATATTTTATAGAAATCTGATTATTAAAGTAAAGAGGATCAACAACAATATTAAAAACTATTTAAAGTGTTCCTACAAGGAAAATATGTGAAACAAGAGAAAAATCGGGGAGAAAAGTATTAATCGTTGAATTTCAAGCAAGTCTGCTGCTGAAAATAGATATGAAGCAACCTGGATTGTTCCCATGGCACTTATAACAGCATGGTCAACAACATGTAGCTCTTGCCTGACTTCTTTGGGAGCAGTAAAATCCCTTTCATACTGTACGTGAATTAGTTATAAAGGGAAAATGAGCAGAGATTCTTGGGAACATTTTCCACTTCTAATCTTCTTGTAAATCATTCACATAACGTAGCTGCAAAATATTTTTTCAAATCTGAGGTAATATATATATATATTAGATGATCAGAACTTAGAATTCAGATTCTATCTGATGTCAACAATTTTAATAATTAAATATGCTAAGTCCACCGAAAGGTTTGAGTTTTCTTTCCCTTACGTATATCATCTCAATATTTACATAGAGAAACATTGCAATGTCTAAACTGGGAAAAATAATTGTTTTCTTTTGACAGTTGATGGGAAGATGTGAGTCAGTTTGAGATTGTGCATGAAAAGGAGGGCTAATCTGAATTATTATTTTATCTTGTTTCTTGGGATGAAAATTGCAATCACGTAATCAAGAAATTTACTAAAATCATATAGAATGATCAACACATTCCAGTTTGTTAGAATCTTTAATTTAATAATCAGTTCATGGTCAAATATAATAAGGTGTATGATTCGGCGGGGAAAAAAATAATATGTATAGATGTTCTTATGATCCATGATAGAATTTTACACGAAAAAAATTCTATGTTGCCGGCTGGCGGCCAGCTTGGACCGCATATACTAATTTGAATAATTAAGATTAATTGTTTTACAAGTGGCTGTAGCTAGTTGTTATTTAGAGAATGATGAAGACCTGTATTTTATTGTACGAGCACTGCATTTTAGAAAGAGACTTGGCAACGTAGGAATTTATGGCATCAGCTAACGATACCGACAACTTCAAATTGAACTGCAACTTGCACCAGGATTTGACCCTAATTCTCCAGCCTCAGAATGAAAGTAAGCATATGATTATATAAAACACTACAAGTTACCCAGGAAAATAAAATTTAGTAATCATGAGATTATGATTAGATATCACGCAAAAGATGCAATAATATATGTACTTTGCAAGGAAATGCTATAGGCTGGTTTGCAGCTGCACGTTGCTTCTAATGATTAGCTTCTTGCGGTTGGTTATGCCACAAGAACATGAATTTCTCACGAATTTTCTCAATTTTTTGGTGTAAATGATCTGAATCTCTTATTGGTGCTGCATATAGTTCAGAGATACCATCGATCTAGCTCGAAGACCAAAAAGAAAAAAGTCTAGAAACTCGAAAGGCAATTTCTGGCATTAATTAGTCTCTGGCCTCAGAATACTCAAGTATATATATACAAGAAAATGGAATATTAATGGAGTACTAATTATGCTCTTAACATCATTAATTTTGGCACTAGCTAAATAAACTGAGCTTTCGGTATATATATTTTTGTGCTGCCACACAATGGAACTTGAATGCAATAGAAATATTGATATCTCAAGGGTTCCCTTTGAATGGATCTCTAAATTAAGAAGCTTTATTTGGTTAGAATCTAACTAGCTTCAAGTGATTCCATACTATTCCTTGATGCTTTCATTTTATTCGAGAAAAAATAATTAATTAATAATCAAGCAAAAAGAAAGTTTGGTTGGCGTTTTTGAAAGTCTATTCACTATTATAAAATTTGTGTGGTACTCTCGATCAGAAACTATATACTAAAGACTGCTGGCTAGTTTGCCCTTGACTGGGACAAGAAGACAATGAACATGATCTGCTACTAATTACTGACATAAGCATAGCCTTTTCGATTTCTCTGTCGACTCTCCCTTGGATCGAAGAACATACATATTCCATGAAGACTGCATCACATGGTAATGTGATCGGCCCGTCGCCTGGCAGGCCAAATTCTTCCTCAGACATTACCAAGAGTTGTCTAACAATGTTGTTGTTAAGGTATGAAATAGGAAACATGAAACGTCTTTGATCAGCTGTGTAGACAACAAAATGGCCCTTATCCGCCACTGTTGACATGTTGCTACCGCTAGCACTTGCATTACTATGGTTTCTTTGTAACGAAATTCTTTTCGTCTTTAGGGCAGCTAGACTTTGCCACTTCCTTGCCATCTTGATAAGTTTCACGGGGGTGATCATTTTGCTTTGAGCTAGTGAGATCTAGAGGAGAAGAGGAGGAGATTCAGTAATTCTTGGTGATTATTGAAATGGGATTTTTGAGTTGAGAAGGAACTGGCAATGCACTCGTTATATAGACCCACCCCACAGAGACATCGCTTTACTTGAATGTTTTCTGATGCAGGGAACTGGTGGGCCATAACCATGTGCAGCACGGAAGAGAAGGGAGATTGAGTGGCGTGGAGATGCTTGATTCAAATGGATAATTAACAAACCAAGCTTTGTGCCCTGTAGATTGAAGGCATGAGGGGTCTCAAGAGGGTGGATCATAAAGGCATGAATCCATGAGAGCCACAAGAAACAAGAAGAAGAGACCAAATTGCTAGAACATATCTCTTATGCCTTAAAACCTATATATCCACGTTAAGGATATCCTTAAGAATGAAGAAGTCTGGCAACTTGGGTGAGTATTTTGGCAGATTTTGGTGCGTGGAAACAGTTAAAGCATGATGGTCCCAACATGTTGAAGGTGAGCTGCCAAACAAGTAAAATATGTGGTTCGAAATTGTGCTTTAAGGTTGTGTGAAATTGTGAATCTAACATCCTATGTCACAGCCCTTATGTTTCCATCAATTAGGAGATTAATGGAAGTAAACATGACAACTGATTGGTACAAGTTTGGTGAATATGCTATGTTGGTTTCAACAGAACTAATTAAAGATTTTCTCAAATAAATTGTGCCTTCACAACAACACATGGTTTGGTGTCCCATCTGATCTATTATTATAGGTTAATTTACCCATCCATTAGAATAAAACTTATCTTTAAATTGTTGAGACGTGTGAGGTTTATATATCTGGTTATCATTTTGAATTAAAGATACTGATTAGTTTTATATTTTAAAAATATTTTTAAAAAATTTTGAATTTTTTCTTTTTCAAATTAATTTTTTTTGTATTTTCATATTGTTTTGATATAATAATGTTAACATTGATTTTTTAAAAATAAATAAATAAAAATAATAAATATTATTTTAATGTATTTCCAAACAAAATACCCCTTAAATCTCTAAAAACATTGTTAAAAAAAATATTTAAAAAACAACTTAATTCTGATAATAAAAATTAATCTAAATTTATCTTATCCCTTACATGAAATACATAATGACAGTGAATTAGCATATCATTCAAGTATCATATCAACAACTTCAAATCTAACAAGAAGTCCAATGAATTAAATAAGTTTTCTATAAAAACAAATATAAACCTTTCATTAAATCTTTGGATGAGGTTGAGATCTAGCTAATATATTTTACAGACCTGGTTCTACAGTAGATGTAGTATCCGACCTAAGTAGCTCGTTGATTTCATACTTAAATTAATCTACAAGTTATTGTTAAGATTTTTCTTAATTTTTCTTATTATCTTTTATTTATTTTTTAACTAGGTTTCATATTTTTATTTGATTTAAGTTTTATTAATTACGGAAGTTTAATCTACTACTTAAACAAGTTTTTTGTGTGTTATTTTAGAACAATTAAGATTTTTTTTAAAAATTCAATCAAATAAGAGAATTTCTCTATAATTTAATTATGATTTTTAGAAGCACGAGAAACCCTAACTTTCTATCTCTCTCGCTTTATTCCAAGTTAATATAGGGGGAAAAAACATTCGGGAACCTGGAAATCCCTGAAAAAATTGCCGGGTTTTGGTTTTCAGGTCGGGTTCATTTATTGTATTTGCTATGGTGATCTAAATACATGAACGTGAAGAGACATCCATTGATGGGCTTACGTATTGTAATCCTTGGGGCTTTTGCCTTCACTATTTCTATTTAATCATTCTGATTTGTCGTTTGAATAATTTCAAGATTCATTCAGAAAATGAAAAAACATGTCGTTTGAATGATTCAGGTAGCCCCTACTCTTCAAAATGGCAGGCCCATTTTGAGCATTTTCTTGCCCAGTGACAGAGAAGGTTTTAGCACTTCCTTCAGCATTCGCATGGAAAATATTGGATTTGGATGGAAAATCTTGAAAAAAATTGAAACTAGGCAACCAAGCATGGAGAAACTTGATGGGAATTCTGATGAAGTAGTATATTAATATTAACTACAACTATGTCTTTGGTCATGTACAAAAATTCAGCAAACCAGTAATTGCTGGCTACTTTGTTCTTGAAGTAGCGAATGAAAAGACAATGAGCATCTACCACTACTAGTTATGTCTTTATGCAATGCTTTCTCCATATCTTTATCAACATTTCGTTGCATCAAGGAGGCTGCATATTTCATGAACATTGCATCACATAGCAACGTTATAGGACCATTTCTTGGCAAGCCAAACTCTTCCTCGGACACTGCCAGGAGTTCTCTAAAGATGTTGCTGTTAAGATACGAGATGGGGAACTCGAAGCGCCTTTGATCGACGGTGTAGACGAAAAAATGGCCTTTATTTGCCACTGGTAACCTGTCATTGTTGTTTGTGTTTTCATCTTCACCGCTTCTTGGTATTGAAATTCTTTTCCTCTCCGGGGCAGCTAGTTTTTTCCACTTTTTTGCGAACTTAACGAGTCTCATGAGATTGATCATTGTGAAGGTATCTTGAGACTGGTGAAGTTGGAGAAGGACGAGGTTATCAATTCAGTTATTGAAACACTGAAATTGAAATCTTGAGTTGAGGAGAAAGCGATGATGTTGGCTAGTTATATATCCTCTAGGGAAGGCAGACACTTTACTTGCAAGTGGCCCAGCTTGTGTGAAGGATCATGCTTAGAAGTTAGAACATGCTTGGTTTAGGTAAGCAATCAATGCAATATGTGTCAAGCAGTTCAATGGCATAACGGGTATGCAAGCTGGTTGATCATAAATGCTCTAGTGCTCGAGAACCACAGAGAACAAATTGATCAAATTGCTGAAATGAATCTTCTTACAGTGATTTGGCAATTTGGTGAGAACATTGATTTGGAAGATTTAGGCAAATGCTTTGCAAGACATAAGCATGCTGGTCCCCCGCTTTGGACGAACTACCAAACAGGAAATTTGTGGTTGAAACTAGCCTACCTTAATAGGCTGTCACACTAGGAAGTCCATTTATCAGGTTCCATTTTCAGGAGGTTGTGTAGTGTTTTCAATCTCCCATTCAATTTCACTTGCCTCTGTCTCCAACAATTGAAAAAAAGCAGAGATCTAAAGTTGAATTGCATTGAACTTGGAATGCATACTGTAGGGTCCTGCATGTGCAGCTAATTGAATTTACACATTTAATCATTCACTTGCTCCATTTTGGCCCATTTTGTCTTCATTTCTTCTTCTTGCATGATGAATAAAGGCTTGGCCATGTTTATTCACAAAAAAAGGACTCGTAAGCTTAACTTTTTTTCTTACCCTATCATGTTTTGATGTTTCTTGATTAATTCCTTGTAGTGAAAATAATCCATCAAACAAAAACAGAACAAACAAAATCCTTTACCTGAATTACTGCATAGCACCATTCTGTTAACAGCAGAATATACTGTCATCAGTAGCAATACCACACCACTGCGGAATTCTATTTCAAAGTTTTCCTGACACAAAACGGGCTGAATTCGGAATTCTATCTCAGTATTTTTTGACACAAACCGGGCTGAATCTCTATTCCACAACAATTCTTTACAATCCACTTTTTTAGCCCAGAATTATGTGCAGGTTAGAAGCTTGGATTTATTGTTACTTTTTCCATGTGACCATGAAGACTTTGTTATGATCGATATGTTAAAATGTCAGTCTACAGGGGAAAAAGAAAAAAAGAAGGAAAATGTAAAGAACAGAATTATGAGTGCCCAGATTGAGATTTTCAGTCAACAGTAATTTCTTGGATAAAAAATATTAGAGAATAATATAAATCATTTTTTAAGTCTCATCTAACATCTAAAGCTTTGGGATGGGACGTAATGGTCTCGAGTTCATCACTCACTCATATAGTATTGAAGGAAGTGCTGAAATGGCATGGAAAATGATTCTTAGTTGTTTGATTTTTGCACTTGTCATGAATAAAGAAAGATAGAAGGAACGGCCAAGTGCCAGAAATAGCATTTTATTTTATTCCAAGTGAATATTTTTCAAGTGATTAAGTGAAATAACAGTTCAACTTTGTAGACTACATCTAGTAATTACTCTCAGCTGAGATGTATTTCATTTTAACTAAGATGTATCTGGGGTCTGTCAAAACGAGGTATTCCAGATTAATGTACGGGAGACTTTTAACGCTTTTGAGAGATGATGAGTACCATTTTCCATGGAAAAACAACCAAACATGACAAAAGATCTTGAATTTCATTAATGTATTGAAGTGTGTACTAACATTAAAATGTATTTCAGAAGCTACAAACTGACAATTGTTGATTTCTAACTTCATGACGAAGATACAAAGATGATGAGCATTGACTGCTGGCTATGGCCATCAGCAATGCTTTCTCTACATCTTTAGCCACATTCTGCTGGATCAAGGTGATTGCGTATTCCATGATGGCAGCATCACAAGGCAATGTGAGAGGTGCATTGCCTGTTAATCCGTACTCTTCTTCTGCTAGATTGAACAGCTCTCTAACAATTTCATTGTTAAGGTAATCCAAGGGAAGCACAAAGCGTTTATTATCAGTAGTGTACACAACAAAGTGACCCTTCTCTGCTGTTGATGATGTGCTGCAATCTTCTGAATCTGTACCACTAACAGTTCCTGGAAATTCAATCCTTTTTCTCCTAATGGCAGCCAGTTTCTGCCATTTTCTTGCCAATTTGATGAGCTTCTTAGCACTGATCATCTTGAAACTGATTTTTACTAAGGAAGGAGATGTTTAGATCTTAGAATATGGAAATGTTAATCTTATGATAGATACAAGGAAATGGAAGTGAACGCGTTATATATACAGAAGACCAGAAGCAATTCCACAATGGACACTTTCACAGATCAGGCAGACATGCAAGACAAAACCATGTGAGAAGTGGGCTATGTGGGGTTGTTAGCCAATGTGGAACATGGAAGGTATGCATATATGTACGTTTTCGATCAAGTGGTTTAACATTGAAACAGGTCCCATTTTTTTGTCTCATGATGCTCTTCATTGACGGTCAGATTTTCAGGTGAGAGATGAAGAAGGCAACCGTCCCAACGGCAAAAAACCATTCATACTGTACGTTGGCTATGGTTATTATGTGTCGTTTGATTATTTGACAGGATTGCAGATTTCTGTATGAAATAGAACATGGGTTGCATCACATAGGGTGTCATTAATTTGTGGCGATCATTAATGTTTCTCATTTATTCTCTTGCTCCTTCCTTGCCTGTTCATCTTCATTTTATTTTTTCTGTTGCATTTTATCAGTGAGACAGGAAAAGCTGGCACCTATCTTCTAACTGTTCACCATGTTTTCTGTTTGTTGATCCTGCTACTGGTAGTCAAAATCATCCAGCAAACAAAAAGACCATCTTCGCCTCACATATTCTAGTCATTAGCAAACCAGAAGTCAAATTGACAATGGCTGATTTCTAACATCTTGATGAAAATCAAAAGAACCATCTTGATGAACAAATTCTGTTTGGTGATGAATGAAAAAAAAATCAAAGACCATGATCACTTAACAAATTCCTGTCATCGCCAAACGGAAATTCAAATCGACAAAATCTCCTCACAGTCCATAATTTACTTAAAAATCTTAAAAAGATATAGTTATTCAATGGGCCAACTCTTCCGCACCTGCAAGAAAAAAATTCAGGGGAAAGAGTCTTTTGGGATTTATGACGCAGAATGCTAAGAACACTAACACATTCATCAGAAAAAGATTTTACGAAAATTATTACAAAAAGAAATTTAGTCCCCATATATAGAGACCACTTGTCTTGAGGTAGTTTCTTCCACAGGAAGTAACAAATTTTGGATTTAAAAAGAAGCAACTGTTTTAATGAATGGGAAGGGCTAGAAAGAGCTTTGTAGTCTCTGTAGATTGAAGTTTCAATTTCAGACACTTGAATTTTTCCATTTTTCAGACTTCAAATGCTATATTTTCTGGTTGTTTCAATCTAATTGTTGTTGAGGTACTTAACCAGGACAATTTTAGATTTCACTTTAAACTAAGATTGATCTGGGGGCTATGTTATCAAAGGGATGTTTCAAGAACTGTTTTTGATGAAAGAACAACCAAATGTGAAAAAAATTCTTGTATTTCATTAATTTATCAATGTGTATATTAACTTTGTATGGAATTTCAGAAGCTACAAATTGACAATTCTTGATTTCTGACTTCTTGATGAGGATACAAAGTTGATGAGCATCGATTGCTAGCTAAGGTAATCAGCAATGCTTTCTCTACATCTTTAGCCACATTCTTCTTGATCATGGTGATTGAATATTCCATGAAGGCAGCATCACATGGCAAGGTGAGAGGTCCATTGCTTGTCAATCCAAACTCTTCTTCTGCTAGATTGAATAGCTCTTTAACAATTTCATTGTTTAGGTAATCCAAGGGAAGCACAAAACGTTTTTCGTCAGTGGTGTAGACCACAAAGTGACCCTTCTCTGCTGTTGATGATGTGCTGCAGTCATCTGAATCAAGACTGCTAATTGTTTGCGGAAACGTGAGCCTTTTTCTACTAATGGCAGCCAGTTTCTGCCATTTACTTGCCAATTTGACGAGCTTCTTGGCACTGATCATCTTGAGGCTGATGAAACTAAGACAGGAGATATTTAGATCTTGTAATATGGAAATCTTAATCTTGCTTTGGATAGAGGGAAACGGAAGTGGGTTGGTTATATATACACAAGGCCAGAGACAATTCCATTACCGACACTTCCAACCCACTTCGATACATGCAAAGCAAAACCATGTGAGAGGTTGGTTTTGTGGGGTTGTTTGGGAGGTGGACATGTTTGCCTATGTAGGGACATGGAAGGATGCAGACATGCATGTTTTCAGTCAAGCGGTTTTACAGTAAAAAAGGTCCAAATTTGGTGTCGCTTGATCTAGCCGAATCAAAACTTAATCTGTGATCCACAAGAAGGCAGATGCATGGATAAGCCTACATGTGCATGTGAATCTGTTCCTGATGGTTTTGTGAGAGCAGCAATTCTATGCTTTGGAAGACAAGGACTATTGGCCCAACATGTCCATTAACTGTCTAACAAGTAGTAGCCACAGGTTCCTACTTGGATGAGAATTGTGCTTTCTGAAGAATGATTATATACCTTATCCAGAAATTTACAACTGATTGTACATTTTCCACAAGGAACTCTTACTCTCCTATGCCTGACCTTTTCCTTTTACCTTTCTTGTTTGTTTTTGTCTTTGAAGCTCAGAGTTTAGACAAAGATTCCAAGATAAGCATGTCGCAAAAGCATATCCGTGATCTGAAGAAGCAGATATTGAGCAGTACTGCCCAGTGGTAATGGAATTGATCACAACTTTCTCAAAATCTTTGGCTATGCCTCGTCGGATGAGTGCTAAAATGCAGTCCATGTATGCTGAATCACATGGAAACCTTATAGGCATGTCACTTGATACTCCAAACTCCTCTTCAGACATCTTGAAGAGTTCGCGAAGGATTTCATTGCTAAGATACTCCAATGGTATAGCAAAACGCTTCCAATCTGCAGTGTAGACAACAATATGCCCTTTTTTAGCAACAAATGATGGGTTGCCATTCTTAAGATCCATCTTGCTACTGATTCTTAACAAGAAATTCTTTTAATCCTAACGATACCTATCTTCTGTCACTTGCTAGCAATTCTGATGAGCTTTTTCAGACTAATCATGCTGTCTTACTCCTGACTAACAACTAGATAACTTATATATGCACAAGATTTACTCGAGACAATGCTTCCTGCATAGGATTCCTTTTCTGGGAATTCAATGTAGAAGAATGTACTTATGTTGGAATATCCCTGAAGGATATCAGATATTTTATTCAAGCAGATAATCTACCAAAATATCATGTCCTTTGGCAGGGCCTGGTTACTATGAAGACCATAAACATACAGATCACAAAAGGCCAATAACATGAAAGTCTGCAAGATTTGGAAATTGGCCTGTAGCCATCAAGATAAAAATAATCCATCAGGTTTCTAGTCTGCTTATGATTATCCATTTCTACCCGTCAAATTCATGTACAAAAACCGCAATTATTTATTTAATCTTGTAATGCTCAGTCTTATTTAGACAAGTTCTATTGTCAGCTAGGTAACTGGGCAGCATAAACAGGGTATTATACTCAATTAGGTTCTGTTTTTTGCTTGCGTTGGGTAGGTCACATCATGTATTGCTCAAAATGGAAAATGAGGTTTTGTTCATTGTTTTGTATATTCATCAGAAGCCCCTTGCTGGCACAGGCTTCCAGCTTGTGACATTGTTTTAGTACTAACCTCAAATCAGCAAGAGTAACTGCTGAAATTCAAGAAAGGTCATTTTGCGGCATCCGATCGGTCAGGACATTCAAAGGACTGCTAGCCTAACTTAGGAATTTGCTGCTTTGAAAAGTTTTCTCAGCCTTCATTTTTCTTTTTTTTTTTTTCTTTTTTGAGAGTTTTCATTCTTCACAAATCGAAGTCTATATTTTATGAAGACAAATACTCCGTAAACTTAACCATTGTTGGCATGGCATGCTGTATTTTGACATAGCGATCAGGGATTGAAAAATTAAGGTTCTTTTCAGGTTTTAAAACTATATAAAAAAATGACTTGATAGATCTTGAATATCAATATTCTTAACTTATTAATCTGTTAAAAAATAACATGCAAAACTATACAAATAAGAGTTAAAAGACCTCATTAATAAAAACTTAAACCAAATCAAATAAAATCTTGAAACCTTATTAAGAAAAGAATTCAAAAAATACTACAAAAATAAATAATATTATAACTATATTTTTTTAGGACTTAATATAAAAATGATCCGGATTATAGACGGCTAAAAAACCATCTAATTTTATTATATTTTTTATAAAATTTAAGTTCAATTCATTAATTAAACAAAAAATTATACATGTTCTTAAACTAATTCACATTGTTTCTACTTCTTTCAGATTAATTTTTCATAAATTTATAGGAAAATTTCAAGTATCACCTATTTATTGTATCAAACCCAGATTTTCAAAACTACAAGAGTAATATCAAAATGTTGGCATATAATTAGCATCACAAAACTAAATGTAGGAGCCCATCATTCTATGCCCACTTCCAGATACTGTGAATGTAGATTCCAAATGGGTTCTTAGAGGGCCCGTTTGGTTTTTGTGGACTACCCAATAACTCTTGGCCCAAGTAATCTCTGGCCTATCCGTGTGTTTCACGATCTGTACAGTAGCCTCTACGATTCTTTTATTTTAACGCTTTTCTTTTTCTTTTAACTCTTAAATCCCGAACCGTAGGAAAAGAGAGAGAGAATTAATTATTAATTATTAATTATTCTCACTATTTTATCTAAACTAATTAATTAATCCCTGTAAGTATAAAAATAATTGAGTAATCCTTGACCAATGTTGACTATCCTTAATTAAGTAAGTATTTTTCATAGTAACTTCTTTTCAAATCAAATTTTTTTCATCTTGTTTACTTATCTTCTTTTTATAATTTCTTACAAAATAAAAATATTCGTGAAATTTATGAGATGATTGTTTTAAGTAAAAATAACTTTCAAGGACTAATTTCACATTTTAATAAATTATAACGACTAATTTATTACTTCTGTAAAATTATAGGGACTACTTAAATAACTAATTCGGAAAAAAAATCTAACAAAATTGTGTGCCAATAATGTGGACACCTTAAAAAGGCTTATCCTTCCCACGTATAAAAACGGCCATTTGAAAAAACTAAGCCAAAAAGAAAAGGCAAATTCCCTTCACTTGACCTCCTCACAGAGAGACACAGACATGGGTGGCCTGAAACTGCCACCACAAACTCTACACGGTATCCATGGCGGGAGGAGACCTCTCACTGGTCCACCTTCAAAACCCGCCTTCACAATTCAACCAAATTACAGCTCTTCCATTCCCACTGGTAAAAGCTCCTTCTTGCTTCTCCAAGTTCTTTGTTTTTTCAATGTTTTTGTTATTCAAGTCTCTGGTTTAGTTAAAAAAAGATTCAAAATTTGAGCTCTTTAGACTTAAAAAGAATTAACTTTGCACTTTTAGTTTATTCATAAGCATTTAAAGCTGCCATGGTCTGTTTCTTGCTTGATTAACATTCTATGGCATTGCATAACTGAGCAAAGATGGTGTTTGATAATGGGTTTTTCTTGAAATCTCAAATTGGGTCTTAACGTTTTTGATAAATTAATTAATTGGTAATTCAAAAGGAAGCTGCTTATGCATATTCTACTTGTCATTATATTTAGTGGCATCATTTGGTCTTTAGATATATTATTTGTGTGGGGAATTTTGCAGGTTTTACTACAAGAAATGTTGCCCTTTTTTCACCCAGTATATTTCCATGTGGGTATTTCATTTTGGGAGGAGCCAGGGAAAGGCGTTTTGGTGCAAGGAATACACAAGGTTGATGTAATTAATGGTGTGAAATTTGAGATATGAATTTGTAGAGTGAACTATGAGGTTCAATTTTTGAAGAATATAGTATTTATCATGTTTCTTTTCAGCGTCAGTACAGCCGGTGACTGAGGAATTGGTGGAGGATAAGACTAAGGAAAACCCTGTAAGTGGGGATGCTATACGTCGTCGTTTCCTTGAGTTTTATGCTTCCCGTAGCCATAAGGTTCTTCCGAGTGCTTCTCTTGTGCCAGATGATCCCACTGTTCTTCTGACTATCGCAGGAATGCTTCAGTTCAAGCCTATATTCCTCGGGAAGGTTAGCGACAAACTATTTTGATCCTTATAGTTTGGAACCTGGTGTAGCGTGTTATTGGACACTGACTATGAAAGAAACAATCGCTGAACTTGTTTTAATTCATTTGTCTACGTAGCATGTGTGTTAAGTTTAGCTAATTCTAATTAACTTTTTGCTTTCATGGGTTAAAATTTTTGAGCTTATGATGGTTCTAGTGCTTCTGTCTCTAGGCTCCCAGACAAGTGCCTCGAGCTACAACTGCACAAAAGTGTATTCGTACAAATGATGTGGAGAATGTTGGCCGAACAACTCGACATCATACCTTCTTTGAGATGCTTGGAAACTTCAGTTTTGGAGATTACTTCAAGAAAGAAGCTATTAAATGGGCATGGGAGCTTTCGACCAAGGAGTATGCATGGATATAATAAAACTTTTGCTCATCCATTCTTAATTTGAAAGACTAAAGAGAAACTTATTAAATTTATTTAATTTTTTCTGGCAGATTTGGACTGCCAGCTGACAGGTTATGGGTTAGTGTTTATGAAGATGACGATGAAGCTTTTGAAATATGGCATGATGAGGTAAACTGCATGAGAATTTTTCAATTGCAACACATTACATCGTATGTTCACTTCCCCTGTAACTGGCTCCTGTGTTTTATGCAAAGCTATCCAACCTTTGCAGTTATAACAAGTTGTTTTCCACAAAAAATTTATTATGTATTAAAAAAAACTTTGCATCAGGTGGGTGTTCCTGTCGAACGTATAAAGAGAATGGGTGAAGAAGACAATTTTTGGACCAGTGGTGCCACTGGACCTTGTGGTCCATGCTCTGAGCTTTATTATGATTTCCATCCTGAAAGGGGATATAAGAATACAGTATGTATTATGATTCCTTTCCTTTCCTTTCGTTTCCCTTTTTCATTTCAAGGAGAAGTGGGGAGAGGGTTTGAAAGTTTCAGCCCGTAGAATTTCTCATGCTACTGCTTTTATCTTTTTTTGTTTGTTCTGGATGATTAATTGCAGGATCTTGGAGATGATAGGAGGTTTATAGAGTTCTACAACCTGGTTTTCATGCAATACAATAAAATGGATGATGGATCATTTGAACCCTTAAAACAAAAGAATATAGATACAGGTCTTGGCCTGGAGCGTTTGGCTCGCATCCTTCAAAAGGTACTCATAAGTTTTGCCACCATCATAAACTAGCAAGTTAACTATCTTTCTTTTGCATATTTAAAAATAATAAAAGAAAGAAGAAAAAGGAGAGGAAAGAAATTTCAATATCTCCATGGAGGTTTCTTTAACTAGTGGGCTTGATTTCATGGATGCATATATCCATAACAACATTTGTATTGCGTATCTGCTTCATAATTAATCTTTCTTCAAGTCTCATTTTGCTGCAGGTTCCAAACAATTATGAGACCGACTTGATTTATCCAATTATAGAGAAGGCTGCAGAATTGGCAAATATATCATATGCTCTAGCTGATGATCGAACAAAAATGAACCTTAAAGTACATTGATGCTCTTACCTTACCTACTACATGTCAAGTATTTCGTTTCAACAAAGTCTTCTTTTTAACAAACGTGCACCTGAAAGTTCTTTATTTTTTTCAGATTATAGGAGATCATTTGCGTGCAGTTGTATATCTTATATCAGATGGAGTGCTCCCATCAAATATTGGTAGAGGCTATGTGGTTCGTCGGCTTGTCAGAAGAGCTGTTCGTACTGGCAGATTGCTTGGTGTAAAGGGGGGTGGAGAGGATGGAGCGTTTTTACCTGCCATTGCAGAAAAAGTAATAGAATTGAGCCCCCATATTGATCCAGATGTACAGGCTAGAGGACATAGCATTCTTGATGAATTGCAAAGGGAGGAACTTCGTTTTGTGCAGACATTAGAGAGAGGAGAAAAGCTGCTTGACCAAATGCTTGCAGAAGCACTATTGAATGCTCAAAAAAGTGAAACCTTACCTTGCTTGTCTGGGAAAGATGTATTTCTACTGTATGACACTTTTGGGTTTCCAGTGGAGATAACCACAGAAGTTGCTGAAGAACGAGGTGTCAAGATAGATATGGATGGTTTTGAAGTTGAGATGGAAAACCAAAGGCGTCAATCTCAGGCTGCACACAACGTTGTTAAACTTGCAGTTGAAAATGGAGGGGATCTTGCTGAAAATGTTCATGATACTGAATTTCTAGGATATGACACACTTTCTGCAAGAGCAGTAGTTGAAAGCCTCTTGTTAAATGGGAAACCAGTGATACAGGTTTCTGAAGGAAGTGAAGTAGAAGTTTTGCTGAACAAGACACCATTTTATGCTGAATCTGGTGGTCAGATTGGGGACCATGGATTTCTATATGTTACACAAGATCGAAGCAAACAGACAGCTGTTGTGGAAATTAAAGATGTTCAAAAATCTCTTGGCAGTGTATTTGTTCATAAGGGTACTATTAGAGAAGGAGTTCTAGAAGTTGGAAGAGAAGTGGAAGCTGCAGTAGATGAAAAATTGAGGCAGCGGGCTAAGGTGCTTAACCATGGTTTACCTCTTATTCTGCCTAAATAGATGCTCGCAGCATGAGCTTGGTTAAAATTCTAATGGACATCTATAGATGCTTACCTTCAAGCAGAACCTTTTTTTTAAAAAAAAAAAAACTGAAGTATGCCAAATGCAGTGCTGATATGCAATGATATGATAGTTTTATGCAACCTACTTTCTACCTTGAAAGCCTACTATCTTATTGTTCGAGTGATATCTTGCAGGTTCACCATACTGCTACTCATTTGCTACAATCTGCACTCAAGAAAGTTATTGGCCAAGAAACATCACAAGCTGGTTCACTGGTTGCTTTTGATCGTCTCAGATTTGATTTCAACTTCCATCGACCACTTCATGACAGTGAACTGGAGGAAATTGAAAACTTGATAAATGGATGGATTGGGGATGGAACACTTCTTCAGACTAAGGTGATGTCACTTACTGATGCAAAAGAAGCTGGGGCCATTGCAATGTTTGGAGAAAAGTACGGGGAGCAGGTACAAGTGTATTTTATCGTATCTTCTTCTCATAGAGTTTTCAAGTATTTGCACCATACCTACAATTGAATAGTGATACTAACCAACCATATCAAGCACCAAAGGAAACAAGTTCCCAAATTTATATATCTCTACATATGCTGATGTGTTGTAGGTGAGAGTCGTAGAAGTTCCTGGTGTGTCCATGGAACTTTGTGGTGGAACCCATGTGAGCAACACTTCTGAAATACGTGCCTTCAAGATCATATCTGAACAGGGCATTGCATCTGGAATCAGACGTATAGAAGCTGTGGCTGGTGAAGCTTTCATTGAATACATTAATGCAAGAGATTCCCAGATGAAACTCTTATGCTCCACTCTCAAAGTATGTTTTTGTTTTACTCCTCTTATTGGATGTGTATATTTTTTCCATCTAATCTACATCATTCCAGATCTCTGTCTGCCTGTGTGTGTATTATGATCTATGGAGAACCATTCTGCATTTGGCATATTTGTATATGTAAATCTGCAAGTAAATAAATGGATATATTGGGGATGGATTGGTTTGTTATGTGGTTTTGATTCCAAGCTGAAGATAGTATTTTATGTTTATTTATTGCTGCATTTGAAGGTGAAAGCAGAAGAGGTGACAACGAGAGTGGATAATCTCTTAGAGGAGTTAAGGACGGTAAGAAATGAAGTTTCTGCTTTGCGTGCAAAAGCAGCAGTGTACAAAGCATCAATGATTGCTAGCAAGGCATTCTCAGTGGGAACTTCAAAAACAATCAGGTAAATGGTGCTTCTTGAGTGCATACATGTACATGCTCATAATACTTATTGTGTCTAAACTCTTGCTTCTCAAAATATGCCTAATTTTCATATCACTCACCAAATTGCATGCGCTTTCCACTTGAAGTGTCAAATTGACCTTTTCTTTGTTCATCTTACTTAGTTTTTTCCTAGTAATAGTAGACATTCCCTGGTTTGATAAGCAAAAAGGCTTAACTTAAGAAAAGGAATCTCAACCATTTAATGGTTTAAATATGCACATGATTTTTGAAGAAACTCCAATCCTGAGGGAGCAGAACTGGCATCATCTGTCAATGATTTGAGTGTTAGTTCTGCAGACTTGTAAAATGTAGTTGTTTCACTTGGCTCTGTCCCTTCAGTGTGATAGTTGGTTCCTCGTCTTTGAAATTGTTAGCTGTAATGTAATGTAATTGTCAAACATGCTAAACACTTTCACCATGTTTTGGGACAAAAGAATGACTGGTTGTTTTGATTATGTTCAGGGTACTAGTTGAATCCATGGATGATTTTGATGCTGATGCACTCAAGAGTGCAGCTGAATATCTAATGGATACACTGCAAGACCCAGCAGCTATAATTTTGGGCTCCTGTCCAGATGAAGGTAAGGTGAGTCTGGTTGCTGCATTCACTCCAGGAGTAGTTGATATAGGTATTCAGGCAGGGAAATTTATAGGACCTATAGCAAAGTTGTGTGGCGGAGGAGGTGGTGGCAGGCCTAATTTTGCTCAGGCAGGAGGGAGGAAGCCTGAGAACTTGACAAATGCCCTGGAAAAAGCTCGGACAGATCTTATTTTGATTCTAACTGAGAAGGCAAACTGAATAGCTCATATTCTCCTTTGTCCTTGGAAGTTTCCATTGGGAAATTCTTTCTTTTGTATACTCCACCTCAATTGCTTGGTCACAACTGCTGGGCTAGGCATACTTCCATATATTAACACAAGCAAACAACAATGAAATAGTTAGTGAAATTGCCGCTCCCCCCCCCCCCCGGCGTGTAGATATAGTGTATGAAAAAAAAAAGATAGGAAAGAGGGAAGAGAAATGTAAAATATTATTCAATCCAGGCAGATGTGGCCTTTTTAGCATAACCAACTTTGACACTTCCAACACCATTTTTTCTCCAGAGCATGGTCAGCAACATGAATTTTTCGGCAGGTTGCTTTTAAATGGAGACTAGAATCTTACAATGCTCTTTAAACATGGAATGGCAATACATTTATTCGTACTCTCCAAGGAAATACTGTTGCTGACACAATTTATGAAGATCCTTGGAGAAATCAGCCTACAAGAGAGGACACGGATTTGCTTGAACTAAAGATAACTGCTGTCCCCTAGAACGATAGCCATCAAACGAAAAGGCTGGCTAAACATTGAGTACACGTTTGCTTTCTTTTTGGAAATGCTTGGTTAAAACTGACAGAACAGCTACTGTCGAGGGATGGAAGATGCCATTAAAGGCTTGATATGAAATTTAGAGATAAATTTTCACCGAGAAAATAACTACTAGGATGAAAAATTGGCAAAAATATTTTTAAGACATTTAGTTTTAATGAGAAATAGCATTTCAAAAAATTGGCCATCTGAAATAGTCCCCTACAGAATCAAAGATAAAAGTATTCTAGTCCATGGTTATTTTATTTTTAATCTTCACAATTATCTACCCAAAATCCAGATTTCTATGTCTATCATATTCATGGTGTCTATCTACAGCTGGATCCAGCATCCTTAAATTGATTGTGTCTGATTTTAGTGGTGTACTTTGGGGTGGCTATTTCACCCAAACTGATAGATACTCCTCTAAAACGACATGAATGGGTAAAAAAAAATCAATCAAGAGCAAAAATTCAGGGTTTTAGATTGGTACAAATACCAGTCTCTTTACTCGAACTTCATCCCAGCCTGAAATAAATAAATAACTTTAAAGTTTGAAAAAATATATATATATCAAGCTAGTTATATATATGCTAAATATTTTTAAATTATAGCATTTGAGTTTGAGCTTAAGTTATCAATACTGAAACCTAATTAAAGACACTTTAAACATAAAAAAAAAAAATTATATTTTCAGGGATAGATATAACAAATATCGATATTTTGAATACCATTATGATCCCACTAAGAATCCTAAGTATTTAACCTAGATGGATGCCAAATGTCCCTTAGCTAGCACCACCCTTATCTTCGAGCACAAAGGAACTTTGACTTTGAGTAGAGAGAAGAGAGATCCAAGGGCAAAAGTCAGAAGAAATGGTAGGCTGTGGATCCATAAAGAAACCTTGGTGGTCTTGTATCAAATCTAATGTCCTGATTACTTGCTTCGATCACATAAAGAGAGATCGGTCCTCCTGCTTTCAGTGAAAAAAATCTATCCACCGCAAAATATGGATATTTCCATGTAAAACGACTCGACATTTGCAAATGCACATGATATATTTCTTATTTAAGTGGAGATTTTTATTTTTATTTTTTTGATGAATTTGGATATGATTTTTTCTTTTATTTTTATATTTTTTTCTTTTTTCCTAGTGAATGTATTAAGTAAGTACAAGTAACCACTCATTAAATATCTTAGAATTTATTGTACATTCCCTGTGATTATCATATATACCATCTAGAGAGTTCAACTTGGCAAAAATCTTGCGTGACGAGTAAGGCTTGCGCATGCACATATTGTTCTTATCTTCCCACTCTTTATTCAGCAATGATCGCCTTCGCCAAGCTTTTATCCTCCAAAATTCTTTTTTTCTTTTATTTTTGGGACCGTACACGTAAGCACCTTTAGTGATGCTCACAAAATGGCAAAATAATTGTTAAAACATCAAATTAATTATCCATAAATCAATCTCTTGTTATCTTTGATTGTGCATTATTGTCATAGAAAGATTTCACTGTCAGTAGACACATATAATTGATACGTCCCCGTCAAACTAAGGGATATTGTTTTCCACCAGCGCACATCCTTGTGCAAAGAGATGATATATATATATATATATATATATTATATATATATATATATATATATATAATATATATATATCCAATAACAATTTTTAAGTTTTTTTTCCTGATTTTGTGTGTAATTAGTAATGCGGTACAAAATGCTTTTAAAAAAAAGTTTTTCAATTAAAAATATATCAAAATAATTTATATTTTAGATTTTTTTATTTTTAATATCAGCAAGTTAAAACTATTAAAAAAACCTAGAAAATTCAAATTAATTTAGACTAAAAATATTTAAAAAAACACTTTAAAAAGTGGTTAAAGGGTTACCAAAAACATATATACATGAATTGTGAAAATTCCTTTTTCAAAAGCTCTTTTTAAAAAATATTGCAATTATCATGACTCAAATTCCGAGTAAATAACCGGCAATATATAAGCGATGTTATATAGACATTCCACCTAAATTAAACGTGAGAACATACATATCAAAAAAATAAATTAAATAAAATTACACATCGTTTCAGAAACTTCCGAAATATTAATAAAATATAGTTTGGGTTTTTGGGATTGGATGTACCAAAACATAAGTATTACAGCAATCAATTGTTTTTACATTTTTTTTGAAGTTTTACAAGCATGGCCCCAGAATTAAGATAGGTCAAGTGTCAATTTTGGGGGGGCAATTTATAACAATTTTAGTGAGTTCAGGCAACCTCTCTCTCAAATTATCGAAAGTGTGATCTTGTAGAGAATGGAAACGAGGAAGAAACTTCTCCTAGGAGTGCAAAAAGCAGTCTGCCTCACTCCACAGCTGTCAGTGCTTAGACCATCAGTCGGTGCTTGACCCCATCATTTCTTTACGCTGTCTTGCCGCGTTTTGTGTCTCTTTTTATAATAGTTTATCAAGATTTTACTTCGTAATGCTGACCTGTAGCCCACTCTACAGTCTTATTCACTACCCTATAAATACCTCACTTCTCACTTCTTTTCTCTTATCTCGACCCTCTTTTTCTTCACTAGATTGCGTCAACTACAATGCTTGATTTCTCCTCTACCTTTTGTGACATCTTGAAGCACAGGATGGCTGTCTTTCTTTGCTTTCTTTTCTTGATTATCTCCTCTGCTACTGGTTGTGATCGATGTGTTCACCAATCCAAGGTTGCATATTTCTCCAAAGCCTCGGCCCTTTCAAGTAAGAATCACTTTTCCCTTTCTTTTAATTTCATATTCCCTGTATTTTGAATGGAGTTTTTAATTGCTGAGAATTCCTGGTTTTGTGCAGCTGGGGCTTGTGGGTATGGTTCCATGGCAATAGGATTTAATAGTGGACACCTTGCGGCTGCTGTTTCTTCTCTTTACAAAGATGGAGCTGGATGTGGTGCTTGTTTTCAGGTAAGTACTAGACCACACCACTTGTCTGCTTTCCCTTCCGTGGAATTCTTAGATGATTGATCATATCACTTGCTGGCTTTGGCAGATAAGATGCAAAAACACAGCTTTATGTAGTAGCAGAGGAACTAGAGTGGTTGTGACTGATCTTAATAAAAATAACCAAACAGACTTTGTTCTCAGTAGCAGAGCTTTCATGGCCATGGCCAACAAGGGCATGGGTCAAGACATCTTGAAACACGGGATTTTGGACGTGGAATATAAAAGGTGAGAGCATATATTATAAGATTTATTCATCTCAATTATCATAATATATAATAGAATCTCTTTGGTTAAAATAATGATCATGTGAATTAAATACCTGATCAGCATGATGATTTTTTTTAGTTGCTTCTGCAGGTAATGGTTTGGTTATACCAGCCACAAAAGAAATACATGTGATATGGACAAACTTTTTATAATTTTATACATTATAGCTAGGAACAAAAAACGAGAACATTAAATGCTGGTAACGGTCAAAATGTAAAACCGCTGTCCATAAAATCGTAGAAAACATGACTATATAACTGAGCGGATTCGCACAATAATCTACAGCTAGTATTCTGTGTTATTATACTCAACTTGACGATACAGGGAGATACGAGACTTAGCTTAGGTTTTAAATAAACTAGGTTAGAATTGATTTGATATACTAGTTGAAAATTGATTCAACTTTATTAAAAAAGTTCAGAACAGTGTTGACTAACTTTTAAAAAGAAGTATAAAAAGGTATTTTATATTTTATTAGTCTTTTTCTAAATTTGCATCCCCTTTGTCTCATTGATCAGGGTACCTTGTGAATACAAGAATCAGAATTTGGCTGTTCGAGTAGAAGAATCAAGCAAAAAACCAAATTACTTGGCCATTAAACTGCTGTATCAAGGTGGCCAGACAGAAGTGGTAGCCATGGACGTTGCTAAGGTCAGAGCTTTAACCTCCTGTATGGAGTAAATCATACTTTTCAATATAATGCTCAAAACCATGCTGACTTCTTGCTGGTTTTGCTAAATTTCCTTAGGTTGGTTCTTCAAATTGGGGTTTCATGAGCAGGAATCATGGAGCAGTATGGGACACAAACAGAGTTCCAGCAGGAGCACTTCAATTCAGATTTGTGGTGACAGCTGGATTTGATGGAAAGTGGATTTGGGCTAAGAAAGTCCTGCCAGAAGACTGGAAGCGTGGGATGACATATGATTCAGGAGTCCAAATCACCGATATTGCACAAGAGGGTTGCTCTCCATGTGATGGTGGGGACTGGAAATGAGGGATCTTGCCACTACTATCGTGAATATTCATCTATACACACACAGTTTGATCTGATGTCATTCTTCAATACAGAATTCGATAATGTAGAGGAATTTTATGAAGTTAGCATATTGTTTTAGAGTAGTAGCAATTCAGTTTCAATGTTCCTTTTTCTAAAAAAAAAACTTTGCGAGTAGGGCATTTGTCCACCTTGCACATATTTAATGGTGTTTAGCGTATTTGTTTTTTTTTTTCTTCCTCCAATAAACCTCCTCCTCTCTCATTTGGGAAAATGACCATTTTTTTTTATGTCATGGATGAATTTCTTATGCAACTCATTCTTAAATATAATTATTGAAATCTGGTTTACCTGATTATTCTCCGGTTATTAAATCTGATTTAAAAATTAACTCGGTTGTATTCTGAATTATATAGGTTAACCTAAATCAATTTAAAAAAAATATTTATAATTTTAATATATCACATGAAAAAATTAAAAAATATTTCATATTATACTATATATATATAATTATTCCATATAGAAAAGTTAAGAAAACATCTCTCTCTCTCTCTCTTCTCTCTAACATTTCATGGAACATAGGCCATAAAAGAAATATGTTAGCACAAGTATTCACAAATTAACTTTATATTTTTTAATTTTATTAAAAAGATAAAAAAAAAAATCAAGTTTCACTCGAGTTATGGATTGATCTAGTGGATCAAAATGATTTGATCGAGTCAATTACAAGTTTAGGTTTTGACCATTTAAAATCTGGTCAAGACCCAAGGTTAACTCGACAAAACGAACCAAGTTTAATATATATTCTCTCCTAAGAATTAAATGATGGGTTAGAGCCCACTAACCCAAGATTCTCAGTCCATCACACACTTATACATGAGTTGAGAAAAACATGTGATAGAATTTAAATCAAATATATTTTTTTCTCTTAATTAATTTTTTATCACTTAGTTATTGTTGGTTGTATGAATGTTGAATGAGCCCATTACATACGGTGGATTTATAAATACCTATTGATTGAATTTCTAATTGAATTAGATAATATACTAACTCCACCAAAACTAATATGGATTGGCCGGATTTTTAGTAACCCGATTACCCAGTACAAACTTAATCTAAACCTATCCAGTTCGATCAGAGTCTCCAAGTGAGGCTGGCAACTACGTTTGGATCTTTAATGGAAAGGCAGCCGAGAAACATGGGATCTTAACCTAGGTTTTCTGGGTACTGAATATATACAAGACAGAAGCAACACAAGTTCCTCGAGTGAATATCCTAATTCTGGGCGAGTTCTTCACTGCCAGTCTGCCATGATCTGACAGAAAAGAAAAGAAGAAGACATCCAATTGGAGGCCGACAGCATCGGTTTATCCATCAGTTAATTTGCATGATCCAGAGACTATATACTTTGTCATTTGGATCATCACTTAATAACAAAGTTACAGAAAATCCCACCACTGGATATAATGCCATTTGGGATTAATTTTTCACTCTTACAGCATCATGGCGAGAATGATTTCCCTCTACAAAATGTTATCGGAGCAAGAATTATATACACTCAGCCATTCTCTTGCTCCATTTCTATCTCAGAAGCCCATTTTATCAGAAAAAAATAATAATCCCAAAAGCCCATTACTCCCATTTCCTGGGCTTATAGTTAAAAGTGGAGGCCTAACTTATATAATATAGCATCGATTGAGAGTAGGCCTGGATTGTTTATAGTTAAGTGCCGTTTGGTATATGGTCAAACCTGTTTTTTAAAAAAATTTCAAAATTTTTTTTTTTATTAAAATTAAGTGTGGTTTGTATTTTTTGGATCATTTTTAATGTGCTGATATCAAAAATTAAAAAAAATGAAAAAATATTATTATCATGTTTTTCGATACGAAAAAACTATTTAAAAAATAACCGTTATCACATTTAAAAAAGGGAGATTTTTTCCTGTTAGGTAGTGTCTTTGTAATTATTGATTTTATAAAGAGATAGATATTCGATAATAATCAATTTGAAAAGTTCGGTGGACGTGATGGACACGTGTAGCTTGATAACACGTGGACTCTGAGTAGTTCAAAATGCTTGAGATTAGGTATTAATCCACTACGTGTGTTGTTAGCTAACTTTAAGCCAGGGTGGGTATACAGACCGGCAAATGTCCCATCGTTAATTCAGTCAAGTTGATTGCTCTGACCCGAGTCAACGAGATACTACCCTCTAAATTATTGTTATTACAATTAATTAATAGTTTCTGTTGTGTTGTATAATATTTTTACAGTAAAGTTGTGCTTTTCACCGAATTTATTGTTTTTAAAATGTTTATTTTCAGAAATATATTAAATTAATATTTTTTATTTTTTTAAAATTTATTTTTAATAATAATGCATCAAAATAATTTAAAAAAAAAGAAATAAAAAGCAAACACAGCCTCGCCAAACCAAACCAACTAGAAAAGTTATTCCCCGTATAATTTTTAATTGTATAGTTTTATTCCATTATTCTTATGATTTTGATAAATTCATAGAAGAGTGCTCTGCTTAGAACCTTTGAAGATTATTCTAAACTTTTTTGTGATGAAACTAGTAATTGGAAAGCAAAACATTGCGAAGAATCTCTTGAAAAACATTCATTTGTATACTTTTTTTCTTGGTCTTGTGGATAGTTTTTTTTTTATTTTTATTATTCTTGAAACTAGACATGATAATATAGTTTAGAGATACTAATATTCTATTTATTTTTGCATTTAAAAAATACTTTAAAAAAATTAATTTTTTTTTATATTTTTTATATATAGATTATTTTGATACGCTAGTATAAAAAATAATTTTTAAAATAAAAAAATATTGTTTTAATTTATTTTTTTAAAAAAAATTATTTAAAAAAACAACTGCTAACTACACTTCTAAACTAAACACCCTTAAGTTAAACTTCTCTTGGCATCCTTTAACATAATAACCATGATTGAAGACCAAGATGGGAATAATTTAGTTAAATAACCATAAAGGTTGGTCTCTTTTTTTAAACATGATAACCATGATTGAAGACCAAGAAGGGAATAATTTAGTTAAATAACCATAAAAGTTAGTCTCTTTTTTAAAAAAAATCCATGTTAAAGTTGCGCACCCATGCATCCCTCTCACCTTCACTTTCACAAGTTATGGCGAAGTGTAGATTCAAGGCGAAAGGGAAAGGGAAAGGCAATCATCCCTCTAGAACATTACATGAAGAATGAGAAGTAGCCTTCGGATGAAAAGTATACACCCCAAAAGGCTAAATTCGTGTGAATAGTATGCTACTATGGCCCATGGGAATAATAATGTTCGGCATGTGAATTAGGTCTTCCTTCTCCCTTGCAGTAACTTGTGGCCGTCTGTGGATTAACATGCTAGGAGTCCGAAAAAGCACACCAGTCAACTTGATTTTTAAACGAATCCCAGCTAAAAAGAATCAACAATTTGTTTTTTTCTGAATCAACAGAAAAATATTGCTCAAACTTTGAAGAATTCGGACACTCTTAAGGTAAGGATACGATAAGGAATATTCTTCGTAAGAAATCAATTCATGGATTTATTTTGTTGATTGGCCCCGAGTGTTGAAACAAGGAAAAATTCTTACAAGATACCTGCAGCAATTATACGATAATTACACAAAGGACATTCGAGGAAGAAATACAGTCTTGCTGCAAGCAGGGAAGAATGAACAAATCAACGAGAGGCACGGCAATCCAAAAAAATGATTCGGCAGAGGCAAGTTAAATCAAAAGAGGGTCACTAATCACGGTCATGATTCTACTTATGAGACTCAAGCTCGAGACCCTATATGGATAAAGTGCCTAATGATTCAACTTTTTTATGTCCTCGAAAACCAACCCCTCCCTGCCAATTTCATTTCGTATAATTGAAAAATCTGACGGCTAAAAATAATTAAAATATTAGGATCACTGTAGCCCATGTAATCCTAGCCACCCTCGAGATGATTGGATTTGTATTCCAGTTGTTTTTTTAAGTGTAATATATTTAAAAATTTATTTTTTAATATTAATATCTCAAACAATATAAAAACATTTTTAAAAAATAATTTAAAGTAATTAAGAAATAAAAAATTTGTACTTTTTTTTTAAAAAAAAAAAGTGTCTTCTTGTTCTTGGCACCGTTCCTGTAGTGGCCGTGGCTCCATGGCTGTGGCACAAGCATGCCTGCAAGAAAAGGTAGACATTTACCCAAAGGCATGTTTTTCTGACATTTGAATTAACTGGACAAAAGAAAAGTTGGAGTAGAGCAGTGATTTTTAAAATTACTCTACTTTGCTGCACTCAAAGTTGGAGTAGAGCGGTGATTTTTAAAATTACTCTACTTTTCTGCACTCAAAGTTGCTGTGCAAATGTTTTACTTACATGGGGTTAGACTTAACCACAGGACCTGGAACGAAGCTCGAGTTAGCACAAGAAAAATATCGACCCATTAAACATGTGCTCGCGTGTTTGGTATTGCGGTTCAAAAGTAGTAATATATTTTTGATGTTTTCATTTTGATGTGCTAATCTCACATGTTTTTGTAAAAAACACTTTAAAAAACAACCTCATCATATAATGTTAATAATTGTAAAACAATTATTCTAGTATAGATAGTTGAAGAATGAATGTTTAGTATGACCATTACTTCTTTCAATCCTAATTAATTGTCTTATAAATCATTTAACCATTTCACTTGTTCTTGATTACATGTTGAATCATTTAATTTAAAGTTAGAAAGATTATCTTTATTACTATCAAGATATATAGCACGTTTCTTTTTAACTAATTTACTTCAAGCTTTTTAATTGTTTTATTTCAGATCTTCAGTTATATAAATTTATTAATTCTGATAAGTTAATCGATAGAAAAAATTCTTCCATTAAAGGGTTATTATTAATTAAGTCCATGCATCATGGTCTGTTTTTTTTTTTTTTCCTTTTCCTAACCAAAACCCTAATCCATGTAGAAGCTATTACTAGCTAGCATGGCGGTGCGCATCATCAATGATCTTCATAACAGCAGCCTGCAAGAGTTCCTTCATCGATCAAGAAACAAAAAAAGAGGGGACCTCGTGTGAAAGCAACTCCTCCTCAGGAGGGTGACAAGCCATTAAATTCAACAATGGACATGATGTCCCTGAACATGAGAGTCGGCGCAGAGTAATCATCGCGCCGCTCTGGCTCGGTGTGCCATCACCCTTTACCATCCATCAGTTAACCTTTCCGCAAGAAATTTAAGTTGCCATGGAAATGCATTTAATAACCCTTGGACCAAGGGGCCTTGGTTATTCACTGGTAGCTGAAGCTACGATGTATATACAATAATAATTTCCTTTTCCCGATCTTCAATATGGGCCATGTCCTTCAATATGGTTAAACAGTAGTTACGTTTGATAGTTTGAGGCATATAGTAATAATGATTGTTAAATAATTTTTTATGTTAAAATATATGTTAATGATTTTTTTTTATTTTTTAAAAATTATTTATGATATAGCATATCAAAACAATCCAAAACATATTAAATTTTAGCAAAAAAAAAAAATTTAGATTATATTTGGCAGTGTAGTAACGGTTGTTTTTCACATAACTTTTTCGTGTTGAAATGCATATCAATAATATTTTTTTATTTTTTAAAAATTATTTTTGATATCAGCACATTAAAACGATCCAAAACATATTAAATTTTAGCAAAAACAAAAAATTTTGAATTTTTTAAGAACGTGATCTGCACCGCATTCCCAGACGCTCTCTTAATTATAAGGTTTAAAAAATAGATTTAAGAAAACTATATATTATATATAGTTCTTTCATAACTAAAATTCTACATATAATTTTTATTAGAATTCATTCAAGATTATAGTATATATTAGCTAGCCAAAATGCATATCAATGATGTTTAGCAGTGTAATAATGGTTACTTTTTAAATAACTTTTTGTGCCGAAATGCATGTCAATGATGTTTTTTTATTTTTTAAAAATTATTTTTAATATCAGCATATTAAAACGATCCAAAACATACAAAGCATATCAAATTTTAGCAAAAACAAAAAATTTTGAATTTTTTAAGATCGTGGTTTGCACCGTCTTTTCCAAATGCTCTTTTAATGATAGGGTTTAAAAAATAGATTTAAGAAAACTATATATTATATATAGTTCTTTCATGACTAAAATTCTACAGAGAATTTTTATTAGAATTCATGCAAGATTATAGTATATATTAACTAGCCAGGCATTATAAAATTGTGGTTGAAGTAAAATATAGTTTTAAACATATCAGCTGCCACATAATAAATTTTTAGGCTCTATTTAAACTATTTGTTTAACGGAAAGTAATTACTTTCTAAATATTTTTATGTTTGATTGTGATTAGAATGTAGGTAACGATGCAACATGTCGTGTTGGACTTCGAAGCCTGAAGATTGGACAGATCATTTCCTTTGTATCTGCCCATATCTACGTGCTTGTCAAATACTTCAAGAAAATCACATCACAGGCTGCTTCGTTGTAATTGTTTCAACGGCCATGCATGTGCTGGGAAGAAGAAGACTACAGAGAAGAAGAAGTGCATATGATCTGTTAATTTCTCGACATTATTATTAGATAATGATGCTCAGTGTGGTAAAATAAATGCTATAGTTTATTTACGGGGAATAATTCTTACGGATACGGATATTTTTTTATCCGTATGATCCAATCTAAATCATGCGATTTTCAATAAATACGGATATTTTTATATGTGAATGTAAAACCTGTGCTGATGTACGTAGTGGCTCTTCTGAAAATTGATATGCGATAATACAAAATAAAAAATATAGAAATGTATAAATAGCTAATAATACATTAAAAAAAGGACTGTTTGGGCCAAGTCTTGTTGGGTGGGCTAAGCCCGCACGACCGGTAACCATAATGACCGACCCGATTTTTCTCTCTCTCTTTATTTTTCTCCCCCTGGCAGTGATTTTCTCCCTCTCTCTCATATCTTTGCACAAAATCCTATATAATATTGGTCTATCCAAAAATAAAATACTGCCGAATAAAATTTTCTTAGCACTTCAACGCTATCGATTTTTACTGGACAATAACACAACCAAATTAACCAATCAAGTGGCCTTCCCAGCAACCAATAAGGGTTCGTAGGATTAGGTATTTGCTTGATAAGTGAAGCATCTTGGTGAAGTTTTCGCTGTTCTTGTGGCAGTCTAGGCTCTCGCCACCTTTCATGGAGCAGCTACGCTGGCGTTGCCACCCTTAACGTGGTGAGCTACACTTCCATGTTCATCTCCCAAGATAAGCCCAGGTGTTTATAGAAATAAATGTATAATGTGAAATGACCTTGAGCTCATTTCATGGGGGCACCGCGTCTCATTAAAATATAAAAATAAATATATCTTTCCAATAATTCTGAAATAATTTGTTTATCTTCTCAATATAAAAAATAAAATAAAAAAGATACAAACATATTATTGACATTTTATCCCAAAATAATAATGGTTAGCTTAAATAATTTAGGGTCTAGTTTGAGAGAATGATAAATATTATTTTTCTAAATATTTTTTGTTTGAAAATACATTAAAATTATATTTTTTATTATTTTAAAAAAAGTATTATTAATATCAATATATAAAAATAAATTAAAAATACAGTTAAACCCCAACACGAAACATTACCTTAAATCCCCATAGAATCCAACTTTCCAAACAGATTATCCATCCACCACTGAAGCTCCAACCTTGAACCCTTTACCAAGCAGCAGCAAACATTAAATTAGATATTTTATGACAATTATTTGTGAGTTTGATAGATATTATTTTTTAAAATTATTTTTTGTTTTAAAAAAGTATTAAGATATTTTTTATTTTTTATTTTTAATATTAATATATTGAAATGATTATAAAAAAAAAAAAAAAAAAAAAAACACGGTTGGATAAGGATGGAACCAAATAAAACCAGAACCTCATCTGTAGCAGGATGTTGACACGTAGACACAACATCCCAGGATGGGTCCATCAGGAACATTAATTGAAACGTGCAACCATACAAGTTCCTATGAATCAGCTTGATAGCCCCCATCAAAAGTCTCAAAAATCCTCTTCAAGTGGGTCCCAATGTCACCCTGTCCCTCCAGTAACCGAACGTGGCTTGATAACTAGTTCTGAGCACCGAGGAGGAGGTTTCGTGTGATCTCCACCAGGCAAAAATAAAAAAAATTAAGAGGCTGGTGCCGCTGCTACAAACTTATCTCCACGATTCAATTTCCATTTTCCCAGCGAGAATTTGCGCCTTACGGGTATTTCAAGTTTGAACTTTTTTTCATGAGAACTGTAACTTTTGATTTGATGATGGTGTCGGGTTAAAATTTTATGAATGCATTTTACATTCCATGTTCTTCGTGGAATTGGCTAATTAGCCTTAGGATCGTGCTTCAATTAAGTTTAAAAGATTTTATAATTTTATTTTTTTTTAATTCCCTTTTAGTTAAGTTTTAAAATTTTATTTGATTTATATTTTATTAGCTAGATCAGCTCTAACTTTTTTAAAAAAACAGTTTTATATATAATTTTAAATAATCAGTGGTAATGGTATATTTTGAATCATGTTTCTCGTACTGGGATTGTTTTTCTAACGAGTATTAAGCTTACTACAACAAAAAATATTTTTTCTCGCAATTTGCTTAGGATTTCGACCCTAGATAATAAAAGGGGCATGCTTAACTAGCAAGCTAACTCTCTGGTATCGAATGTCAATATATATATCTATTTTAAGACAGCTCTTAAAAGAAATTGCTGCTAGGTTTACTATTATAAATAGATTGGATGCATGCATGCATGGAGGATATACCTTCTCCACCCTTCAAGGATCTTCAAAAAAAAAAAAAATGGCTGCAGAGTGCAGAGGATGAAGAGCACATGGTCATCGAGTTGCGTTTTCTTAATTATCATGCAGACAGTACACGATATATTTAATTATTTGCTATTAATGGACTATTTAATTTAAGTATTCAATTCCCTGTTATGCTGAATTTTTTCTTTCAAAAGATAAACAAACGAGAGATTTGCTAGCTTTCACCGTGATGAAATTTGGAAATCTTTATATTGTAATTAATTGTTTGTTAAATTAGTTCTAAATAAAACTACCATTGATAAATAGTTTCTAAAAAACAAAATGGGTTAATTTAGTAGTAAGAAATTAAAACTTTAAAATCATCGCCGGGCAAAATTTATTCTTCTATGATCAATATAAGGGCGTGGCTTCAAGATTAATTTAGTTTTGATTGGTAAGGTTATTTATTCATAAATGTATTAAAATAATATATTTTTTTATTTTTAAAAATTCTTTTTAATATTAATATATTAAAATTATCTAAAAATACAAAAAATATTAATTTAAAATAAAAAAAATTAATTTTTTTTAAAAATGCTTTCAAAATATAAAAAAAACAACAATATAATAGAGCAAATACTTCCAGTAACGTGAATAAAAAAAAGTAATATATATTCTTAAAAAACTGAAAAGGAGGGGAGTTAGTTGTATTTTTAAATTTTTTTTTAAAAGTCTAAAATTAAAACTTTTTACTCTTTTAACTTATTGATATCAAATTAAAAAAATATTAATTTAATATATTTTTAATTAATAAATATTTTTAAAAAAATTCCTGGACTATATTCACTTACACCACGTTAGCATTGTGTCAGTTAACCACGTCAAAAAGGAGGTCTGGATTGTACGCGCTGTTCTAGTTGACGACTCCTGTTTTTCGGGGAGAAGGAAATCTTTTGGAAGTTCGTTCAACTTGACATTGAAAGTTTTCGGACAAGAGACTGTAATGTAACTGGTAGGGAGGGTGGAGAGAACAAGAGCCGTTATCTTTGATTTGGCTCGCCAGCAAACAGATTGATCTCTAACTTATACTGCACACTTGTGCCTGCAAACCCCATTAATTGTGGAAGTGATAGCATAATCATTACCATCATTACCATGATGTTGTTTTAACTGCTACAACTGCACTTCACTCCAGTTGGGTGCCGATTGCCCCCATTTGCTAGCATTGCTCAAGTAATTAATATGGGGTTCCTTGTCCACGGAAGTTAATATCAATATTATTTAACAAATTTATAGTGTAATTCATCTCGTCGACTCGAACAACTCAAGTTTTAAAAAAATATATTTTATTTTTTATTTTTCACACTTTGAATGTTTACCGCTTTAAACTAAGTTTATTAATATTTTTTTTATTCTTATCTTTATATTCTTGTAATTTGTTTTTTTTTCCTTCACACCTTTTTTTTTCATGAAAAATTATTACATAACAACTAAGAAAATAATGTTTAATTTATAGCAATCGAAACATTACTTTAATTTTTCTGGTACGATAAAAGTCAACTTAAGAATTTAAATATTTTTATCAAAGAATGTGATGTTTATTATATTTTATTATTTATAAATATCAATCTTTTCATTTATAGATATATTTTGTACTTGAAGTCAAAAAATATATTAATTTTTCATGTTGAAATTTTTTTTATATTAGACTTGAAATGAGATGAGTTGAATAAACACGTTAATATTTTATTTTTATATTTATTAATATAAATAATTCTTGATGTATTTAATTAAATTCATGCATATGTCTTTTGATTTATAATTAGATTAAAAAAACATTTAAAAAATTTGCATATTTATTTTATTTGCTAAAAACTTTATTGACTCGTGACAATATACAGGTAAAATAACCAGCTATTACATGTACATGGAACATGGTCTCGAAATGACAATTGTGAAAATTGCAAGCACTTCTAACATGTCTTCATTCCCAATGCCAAGTTCTTCGCCACGATTCTTCTTGCTCTAGGAGTTTTTCACTTCCTTTCCTTTTTCTTTTTAGAAAGACTTTTACTCGGGAGACAGAGCATTGTTTTTGTTCGTGGATAAAAAAGGCAAGTGGATTGGCTTTTTCTTTTGGGAATGATAACATCAGGCAAATATACAAGCAACACAAGGATTATTCTATGATTAAGAACTTATCAGAATCACCAGGCCAAGCCTCTTATCTAATCTAAACCCTTGCACATTGGCGTTTTTTCCCCTAATTGTTTTGAAAAATACCCGATAACTTTTTAACTTAACTAACAACTTGACAGGATCAGCTTCATTTTTTTTTTATCCGAAGTAAAATCTTTCAAGTTTTCTTTTCCAATAATCTTATCCAAAATGATATTTTTTATTACTAGTTTTCGAATAAATCTGAATTAACCTACCAATTTATACACGTAAACAATCAATCCCACGATCTGAACCTCGTCCTGGACATGACAACTATGCTACTGTGTACCTAGCTATGGCTTATCCTCCAAATTGCTTAACCCATATGTTAGATAAATCTGTAGTCCGATACTTAAAATAATAGCATAATATCAATCTTGATTTGATTTTAGAGCAGGGAGCCCCTGCACGTGTTTTAGCCTCCAAGTTATGACTGCATTGCATTAAAAATGTCACAGGGAGGGAGAGATGGGTGGAGATTGGATAATGTCTGTGGAGCATGAAGCCTTCATGATTCAAGGCATCAGAGTAAGCCACGTGTAAGTCATGGGTGGATAGCAGAGACTGCTCTTTCTGCTTGTCCCTTTAAGCCCCTTTTGTCTTCCTTCATTACAATCCCTTTATCAATGTTGTTTGGTGTGTATGTGGTATTTTGATTTTTGATTTTCCTTTTTTTATTATTATTTTTTTCTTTTTTCTTTTTTTCTTTTGGTGAATTTTATTTTATTTTTAATATAGTTTTATTGTGTCTATAAATAGTGGCTGTTCTGTTTCATTTAACATTGTAGTACTCACACACAAAACCTTCACGCGCTTTTTTAGTTTCTGTAGTGATTGATCTAGAAGCTAAATTTCGCAAAAAAATAGAATAGGATAATGGAGGGAAAGGTATTGAAACCATCAAGATTCAAGAGGGTTTGTGTGTTTTGTGGTAGCAGTACCGGGAAGAGAAAATGCTACAGAGATGCTGCCAATGAACTAGGTCAAGAGCTGGTAAATTATACTTCCTGTTTTCACTTTGTGTTAACTGAGGCTCCTGTGCTCGGTATTTAAAGGGTGTTTTGTGTTTTCCGTTTAAGGTGGCAAAAAGGTTAGATCTTGTGTATGGAGGTGGAAGCATTGGACTGATGGGCTTGGTTTCTCAAGCTGTTCATAGTGGTGGAGGCAATGTTCTTGGGTACAATATATACTCACTCCTTCTTTTGCTTTTTCTGGGTAGATTATTATGTTGATTGGTTTCTCATCTTCTTGCATGAGTAGCCTAATTTTAATACTGGTTTTGTTTACAGGATCATACCAAGAACTTTGATGAGCAAAGAGGTGCAAGATCTCATTTGTGATGGATTTTCTTTATGTTTTGTTCTAGTTGGTGGTAGTTTTTCAGTTTGGGGGGGGTCTAAAGTTTGAAACTTTTAGCTTCATTGTGTGCAAAGATTGTATCTTTATATATGTGTATGTGTGTGCAACCACAGATCACAGGAGAAACCGTTGGAGAGGTAAAGCCAGTAGCCGACATGCACCAAAGAAAGGCAGAAATGGCCCGCAATTCTGATTGTTTTATAGCGTTACCAGGTCCCATGCATTTCTCGCTTTTATGTATAAATAGATCACGCGAACTCGTCTCTTTTTTTATTCTCGTAGTAATCAATGATGTTTTCGGTGTTTCTAATTTCTTCTTCATCCCTTTACTGTGGTTGCAGGTGGCTATGGCACTCTGGAGGAGTTATTAGAAGTGACTACCTGGGCTCAGTTAGGCATCCATGACAAACCTGTGAGTTTTCCTTGTATGCTCCTCAAAGCGTCATGGCTCTCTATTTCAAGCTCTTGACTCTGTTTCCAAAAAAGCACAGGTGGGTTTGCTTAATGTTGATGGCTACTACAATTATCTTCTGACTTTCATTGACAAAGCCGTGGATGATGGCTTTATCAAGCCTTCCCAACGCAACATCATTGTCTCTGCACCAAATGCCAAAGAACTTGTTCAAAAACTTGAGGTGGGTTACTGAGGTTTTGCTTTCTTTTCAGAGGTCATACAATTTGGACGAGTTCGTTTACGGAAAAGACAACCTGATGTTTGAAGAAATAATCATTCTCAGTTTTCCATCCTGGTGTCCTCTTCGTTTTCTTTTGTGTTGTTTACCTGTGAATGATGGCCCTGTCTTTTGTTTTGATTAGGAGTACGTGCCTGTGCTTGATGGAGTTATAGCCAAGGCAAGCTGGGAGATTGAGCGGCAACAATCACCACAGCAACAGCAACAACAGGTGGGGTTCAATGCTACAACTTTGCACACCGAAGTTGCTCTATAAAGGAGAGACATTATAAAGGAAGATATGGAGTTAGGGATAAAAAGGTGCTTTAGGCTTCCTTTCTTTTGTTTTTGGTCTTGATTTTGGGTCACATACCGACGATTCCATAATGGTCTGGTTCGGTATGGATGACTGGGTGCTTAGAGGGGAGTGAAAACTGACAAAAGTGGGTCTTTTGTGTCTGTTTTACTAGCGCACTTGATCAAAGGAAAAAGGCAGTCAAAATTTTACTTGGGGTATTAAGATTGTAGGAGTAATGTTTTGTACCTTGAATTATGTTTATGTTCAAATGATTATAAATATATATATATAGAAACAACAAGAAGCAAAATTACAAAAAAAAAAAAGCAGCTTTATTCTCCATGGACAATGCTCTCCATAGCCAACTACATGCCTTTTTGCTGATTCTTTAGTGTTATCTTGCGTGGTGCTTTGTGCATTTGACATCACCTTGGGGACCTTGAAATGGTGGGGCTTGCGTTGGTGGGTGGACGTGTAGAGTGCTTTGTACCAGCTTGGTGTTTGCCGGGCTGGCTGGTCGGGTATGAGTGATCAGGGAATACTACTCCTGCTACAGTTCAGTAGCGCTTGGACAGGGATTTTTTGAACTGTAGCTGGAGATTCCAGAGGCTGTTTGTTTTGTGCTACTGTAAAAGAGAGAGTTAATGATAGCCTGAAACAAAAAGAACTGACCAATCATGGTGATGACATTACAAACCACCAAACTAGCTTCTTTTGTCTTTATTTTATTGGTTTATGTACTCGCCTCTTGCTACTGGTAATGGTGAAGTAGTATTGTGAAGTCACTCAAATCCTTACCCCTCGCTTCTACCAGCAGCAAATACTTTTGTGAAAATTCAGGAACTGCCTTCGTATCTGGTACAGTTACTTGACAAATTTCCTGTGGATGGGATGGGACAGTTGGAGACTTGTGGTAACTTCATTCTTTTTATCGAGTGATTTTACCTGTCCAATTCTCAAGTATTTGCAAGTCCATTTATAAAACACAGCCTCACAGGTCAACTGGGTGATTCTGAAACCCGTGGGTTTTTCAATGCAAAACCACCCCTTTTTTTCCCTCACAAAAACAACTGTGTTTTGGTTTTTTTTAAAAGTCATAGTTTAGGTTGATCCGTTGAAGCTTGTGTTGAGTAGATTTCTGGTCGGTTCTTGTAACTATAATGAAAACTGTATTTATTTTATTTATTAATTTTTGTTTTTTTGGATTAGGATATTGGTATAATTGGGTATTGAATATATTTATAATAAGTCTTGAGGTAAATTTAGAGGGTGTTTTAATGAAAGGATTAAATCCATTTACTACTGGAGTCGAAAAATATTTTTTTCACACCATCAAAACTCCCTGGAATCGATTCTGCAGAGCTTGGGGAACCTACTGCTAAGACTCTGGAAAAACTTTTCGAGGACCAGTGATAGATAAATGATAACACCATGTGTTTATCAGAAAAATCGACCCAACGGAGCATCATCTAGATTTGGGCCTGATTTAAGGAGTCGACAACGTTTTTTGGACAGGCTAACAACAGGCCGAGGGAGGAACAAATTTAGGTTAGCTCACAGAGTGCTTATCCATGAAGCTCCAACTTAGCAAATTCTAAGTGGCTTAATGCAATCTCTTTCTGTAAGTGGGATACATGCGTGTCGCATGGTGACTGAACCAGATAAGCCTGTGCCACAATCAAGAAATGCAAGAAGGATGGATCATGAGGCAATTCCAGTGCCCATTAACCTTGGGGGACAGTTTCTACTTGCCATTTGACAGAAAGGAGCCAGCCATTTTGCCTGTCTGGTCCAAAAAAGACATGGAAAGCATTAGCATGGATCACCCAAAGAAGTGTATCGAGGAGTATCATAAGGCCCAGGTTTTGGGGCAACGTGACTGTAGTTGGGAACCGCTTTAAGTTTTTTGCAGTTTGTGCCTGCCATTTTGGCCTTCTCCTGCTCTCAAAGCTGGTCCAATCCCTGCAAAGGCAAGACGATCATGATGCAGAAACAGGGAGCAATTCCAGTGGGGACCATGATATTGCGGCTGGACCATGTCTTTCGAAGTTTCAAAGTTTTTATTTAAAAATAATAATTAAATTAATATATATTTCAATAATAAAAAAAAACATAACATGGGAAACTTGAGGTATGGAAGCGTGCAGTAGTACCACATGAAAACTGAAAGTGAAAACTGAAGTCTGTAAATGTTACAGCTTTGGGGAAACTAGAAAGGAGGCCTGGAAAAGGAGATGTCTATGAAACCAGAGTCAACTACAGACTTGAAAGGGAAGAGGGAAGCAAATTTTCACAATATGCTAACCCACAAAATTGCCTATGAGAACAACCATCAATAACCCTTGAGTTGTTGCCTCAAATCGCAAGTGGGTTTTAATTTTATGTTAGCGTTGGCAATTTCTCTTAAATATAAATTAATTACTAATTACACAGTCTTCGTGTACAAAATCTAGTTCGAGTATTACTCTAAATATTATAGAAAAAAAAGGGTGCAATTCTCAACTTAGTATAATTATTAAAACCTAACCGCATATGAATATTTGATGTTGAAAACCCGAATTCAAATGCTATAATTAACAAACTATTAATATATAATTAATTTATATACATGTATTTTTTAAAACTTTAAGATTATTTATTCATTTTAAATTAAATTCAAGTTATAAGTAGGCATATCCGTATCTATACCCAAACAAATACCCAATCTTTTACATTCGTGTTTTACCCGAACACAATAAAATCTAAAAAATTTCTACCTGTTCAGATGCATTCATGTTAATATCTATTAGATGCAGATGACATTATCCTTATCCGATACCTTCGACCATGCATTTACAAGGCTAGCAGTGGCTGAGAGACCTTTCATATATATATATATATATATATCCAAGGCCTGCAGCCGCCCCATCGAACCCTGACAAGTTCATCATTTCCTCTTCTTTATTGTCTCCCTCGTTCCTGTACCGCACACCCGACTTCAATCAATCCTTTCGGATTTAAAATCTTTGTTGATTGTCTCTAGTTCAATCCTAACTTTAAGGACAAATTTCTTGTAATTCGGCTATTCTCTCCTTCCAGAAACTAGGGGGCAGGGATCCATTCAGTCTTGGGCTAAGACCCAGATCAAATTTCGTAGTAGGAGGACTGTTATCTTTTGAAGACAAACCCAGCAACAAATCTTGATGGCTTTTGTCCAATTTGATGGCTGCCTTCTACCCTCCCCCCCGGGGGTCCATAATGGGATTCAATTCCAAAACTTTGGGACAATGGAAGCCACAATTGGTGGCTCTTACTGTCAAGATGCTTTCCATTTTGTCAGAACTAAGAAGTCACTGTTCTTGAATCACAAGCATTTAAAAATGTCAATGCCCAAAAAAATCAAACTGAAATGCTACTAATACTGCGGGTGTTCATAGCCAAACCTAAACTTCAATGCTGATTCGGTGGAGTCTTGCAATTTTTCTAGCTTACGCTACACTCGAATTTCTAACAAGATTTGTTGTACTGCAAATACGAGAATCTTGACATTGATATATAGCTAAAAGGGATCAGTGTTTTACTGTGGACTGCACTGTGCAGTCCACAGTAAAACACTGATCCCTGCTACTTTCCGGTTTTTTTTTTTTTTTTTTTTTTTTTTTTTTTTTTTTTTTTTTTTAAACTGAGCTGATTTTTTTTTCGTTTTTTTTTTAACTTTTGCTTTTTGCCTTTTTTTTTTCTTCATTTTTTCTTTGTTTTTTTTTTAATGGATATTTTTTTTAAAAAAATTTGTTAATGTTAAATTTTTTTGTATCTTAAACTTTTATAACATGTATTCCAGATTTAACGAGTTAATCCAGATTTTTTTTTATGGTTTTTCTTTTTAATTAATTATGGATTAACCTGGGTTTCATAGATTAACTAAATTAATTATGGGTTAACCCGTCAATTTTTTTTTTTATGCAGTTATCAAACTTTCATGACGCGAATCCCAGGTTTGACGGGTTAACTTGGTTTGAGGGTTAACCCAATTAATTCAGATTTTTTTTTTTTTTACTTTTTGCTTTTCTTTTTCTTCATTTTTTTATTTTTTTTTTAATGTTAAATTTTTTTTTTCTATCTCAAACTTTTATAACACGCATTCCAGGTTTAACGGGTTAACTCAAATTATTTTTTTTGTTTTTCTTTTTAATTAATTTTTTTATTTCCACAGTAAAACACTGATTTCTTAGTCGTTTTTTTTTTTTTAAGTTTTTTATGTTTTTTGAGATTTTTTTTGCTTCTTCCTTTGTTTTCTTTTTTAACAAAATTTTTTGTTTAGTTTAGTTTATTAATGTTTAATTTTGTTATTTAGTTGTCAGATTTTTATGACACATTTACCGGATTTAACGGGTTAACTTGGTTTGACAAGTTAAAATAGAATTTTTTTTTGTTGCTTTTTATTCTTTTTAATTAATTTTTTTCGTTTAGTTTAGTTTGTTAATGTTAAATTTCTTTCTATTTAATTATTAGACTTTCATGACACATATCCTGAGTTTCACGGGTTAACTTGGTTTTACGGGTGAACCCAGTTAATTCCGGGTTGACCCGTCAATTTTTATTATTATTATTTTCATAAATGTTTTTGTTTAATTTAGTTTGTTAATGTTAAATTTTTTTTTTAGTTATCAGACTTTCATGACACAGATCCTGGGTTTAACGGGTTAGCATGGTTTGACGAGTTAACCGGGATTTTTTTTCTTTTTAATTAATTAATTTTTGTTTAGTTTAGTTTGTTAATGTTTACTTTTTTTTTTAGTTACCAGACATTCATGACACGAATCCCGGGTTAACTTAGTTTGACAAGTTAACCAGGAATTTTTTTTGCTTTTTTAATTATTTTTTTCGTTTAGTTTAGATTGTTAATGTTAAATTTTTTTATATTTATTTTTTTTTTCTTCTTAGAGGTTTTTTTTTCTTTTCTTTTTTTTAATTAATTTAGTTTATTAATATTAAATTTTTTTCTAAGTAGTTTTCGGCTGATGCCTTTTGTTTTTTTTAATTAATTTTTTTCATTTAATTTAAATTGTTAATGTTAATTTTTTTTTCTATTTAGTTATCAAACTTTCATGATATGAATTCAAGGTATGACGGGTTAACCCAATTAATTCATTTTTTTTTTCTCATTAGTTTTTTCTTCCTGTTGGTTTTTTTTTAACTAATCTATTTAATTATCACACTTTTATGACACGACCTTGCAACCAAACCCACGTCCAATGCTATTGGATCTGGTATTGTAGTCCAGACACTTTTAAGCTAAGGGTTAACCCAAGTTTAATGTTATTATTAATATTATAAACATTACTCTTGGATCAGGTGATGTAACCAAAACCGAGACTCTTGGGTATAACTTTACAAAAAAACTTAACACTTTTAGATCTTGGCTATTTTTAAAATGCAAAAAATAATTGACTCGCGGCATCGCGCGGGGCATGAAACTAGTGAAGCACTAAAAATCGTGGTGGAAGTTCTTTTCAATTAGTATTTATGGGTCCCTTGTGCTTTGACACTTGCATCTAATTAATGATTACGTATCCTGAATTGCGCCTCAACTGGAGGTTTTTTCGTGTAGATTTGTTATCGTATTGACGGTTATTTTTTTAAATGTATTTTTATTTTTAAATATATATATATATATATATATATATATTAGCATATTAAAATTATTTTAAAATATTAAAATTTTTATTTTAAATAAAAAAATAAGTCCAATTGCGGTAGCAAAACATGACAAAAAATCTTGTCTCAAGTCCCAGCAATAGTTTCAGCACCCATGCCCAATTCACACACAAGTAAAAGACAATGAATCTAGCATGATTGTCTTTAAAAAAGTTGTTAAGAGTTATTTAATATTCAAAATCAATCTTTATTTATTATAAAAATATAATTTAAAATAAAAAAAAATAAGTTTTAATAAAAATACAATCCAACCGCGTATCAAAACAACACGAGAAATCACATCTCAAGTATCATCAATAATTCTAATACCAATGTTCAATTCACACACAAATAAAAGATAATGGGTCTTTCAGGACCGTGGGAATGCATGTTAATAATAATAATATATAAAAAAAAGATAATAGGTCTATCATGATTGTCTTTAAAAAAGTTGTTAAGAATTATTTAATATTCAAAATCAATCTTTATTTATTATAAAAATATAATTATATATATAAAATAACTCTTTATTAGATATTTTTCTCTTTATTTATTTTTAACCCAATTCAATAACAAATCATGATAATATCAAACAGGTATTTAAGTTTTGTCTTCGTTATGCCATCTTCAATTCATGACCTTCTTGGACCTTTGTGTTTTTTCATTGAACTTGATGTAATTGAGTCTTCCATGCATCCTTCTATACATGAAATGAATTTATTCGGGCTAAAGAGCTATAATTAACATCCGAGACGATAACATACAAGCAATCTTTTGATCAGAAACTTTATAAAAAAAATAGAGCTTCAGCTTTCAATCATGCTATATAATGGGAAACATCTTTTTTCTGTACATTTAATGAACTCCAAGTGTCAAGGAACTTCCAGGAAATTTCATGGAAAGCTGATTCCACTGTTTCATCTTAGTAATTTACATAAAACACCTGCGTACCAACCTTGGATCAAAATCAATAACAAAGCAAATAATGAAGAGAGGCAAATAATGAAGAGAGGGGGGTCCCCAAGATTCTCCAAGGGAGCATCGATGGAAGAACATTGGAATTCCAGTAAGAGCAACGGCATAGCTAGAGACCCTCATTTACCTACAGGGAAAAGACTTTCTTCAAGTCTCTGGAGAAGACTTGAGACTTCCAAGTCAAATTGTCCACATATGATATTGAAAAATTATCTTCGTTGATCTCCAACTTTACCATTAAGCATCATGTGAAAGGAATTTAAAGAACGCGGAGTCTCCTTTGAATCTAAATGAGGCCATTTATTCTTCATGATTCATTCTTGTTAATACTTAATATATAGACCCACTACGTTTTAAGAACTTTTATATATTAATTTCTCGTTGTAAGATCTAATTAAATACCTCTCAATAGTTTAACCGTGTAACGCTAGAGATTATTGTCCGGCTTCCAAATGTGAAAATTCAATAAAAGCTACAACTTCATGAATCATGCTCCCACATGATTAATGCTGGGACAAGCTTAATTAGAACATGAAAAGCGCAATCAATCTCCATTCAATTGTGGAAAACCTCATTGTCGTGTAGCAATGCTTGGTGCCCCCCCCCAGAAAAAAAAAAAGTAATTTATTTGTATTTTAGTGTGTGTCTGTATTGTCGTAGATTTTACGCTTTCAAAAAAAATATAATAATTACGGGCTATATCTTTTTTTATGACCAAATTCAAGAGAATATTAAGTGAAACTTAATTAAAATCACATGGGTAAGATGAAGGTTAAATTATAAAAACAAACGGAGCATGGATCGTATACGTGTATCAAGGTAGTTTAGTTGGCAAGCAAAGACAATTAACAGCGAGGTACCCATAGTACATGGACAGATCTCTACGTAGAAAATCAATATGACGACCACATATACTCATACCTGTAAAAGACCAGCTAGGAGCTTGCCATACATTTCAATGCCAGAATCGGAAAAATCAACAGGAAGCAAAACATCTAGTTGCTATGACCAATTCAAAGAGTATCTACGTACAATACTGACGAATGAAGAAAGGTTAGCTGACCATGAAAGTTCTAAGATGCTGTTTGAAATCTGAAATCTGTAACCAGAAAAAAAAAAAAAAAACATTTTGTTCAAAAACCAAAATATGTGGTGCAAGTTTTTGTTGGAAAAAAACATCCCCCGTGCCTTGTAATTTCCAAGTAAATGGCCAAAATCCGTAGAACATAAAAACGAGGTCAAGCAAGATCGCAAAAGACATGTCATGAGTGTCCCCTCACATTGTTTGTCACTGGGGACTTTATGATAAACCGCGTGGGTTCCACCATTGATCGATCTTCCGAGCTTCCCAGCTATCTCCATTTTTTTCTTCCTGACCAGGTCTTCTTTTAATGTTTTTTCTATCGACCAACATCACCAACATATCTCTCGCTTATACATATCTCACCCTTTATAAATATCCTTGCAAGGAAGGAGCGTGTCCATGGAGCAACCTTTCCAATTTTATATTGAGAATTGCAAGCTTTACTACCACTACTAATACTACACACTAGTGACTAGAAACTACAGACAGCCAGCATCACACCATGGCTGAAATGGCATTAAAGCTTGATCTTCCAGGCTTCCGTTTCCACCCAACTGAAGAGGAACTTCTTGATTTCTACCTTAAAAATATAGTTTTTGGTAAAAAAATGCGTCTTGATGTTATCGGCTACCTCAACATCTATCGTCATGATCCTTGGGACTTGCCTGGTATGCATATATATTGCTCACTCCCTTTTAATAATTTTAGTTCATGTTACAACGCAGTTAGCTTAAACATGCATGCTTACATCAATGTTAATGTTGTTGTGGTATAGGATTGTCAAATGTTGGGGAAAGGGAGTGGTATTTCTTTGTGCCTAGAGACAGGAAGCATGGTAGTGGAGGAAGGCCTAATAGGACTACTCACAATGGGTTTTGGAAAGCCACTGGTTCTGACCGGAAAATTGTGAGCTTATCGGACCCAAAGAGGATGATCGGATTGAGAAAGACTCTTGTTTTCTACAAGGGAAGAGCGCCAAGAGGGAACAAGACTGATTGGGTCATGAACGAGTATCGCCTGCCTGAATATTCATGCCCCTTGCCCAAGGTACTTATCATACATATATATATATATATATGTGTGTATCTTAGCTTTGATTTTTTATTAACTCTTGATTGAATGAAGTGTTTGTGTTATTTCTTTTTTTTTTTTTTTGGGGGGGGGGGGAGACAAGTTAGTTTTAAATTATTTTTACTTATAATCACTATCATGACTTGTTAATTTAAAAGAAAAGGCAAAAGGAAAAGAGAACTAATTAAAAAGACCTTCACATAGTTGTTAGGCTAATTCCGATTTCCGAGGCATGAATGTGGCCAAGAAACCTCCCACAATTGTTGTTGGTTTCGAAGAATCAACATCTCACTGCAATGAAGATTTTACCTTTTGCAAAGAATGGACCAAGATGTATCAAATAAGGTCAAGTTCTGTGTTACTTCCATGTGGAATGTTGCTGTAAGCTGTAGTCAGAAGGACTTGTATCATTCAATTCCATTCTATTTTGAAGTGTTTGCTGTTTCTGAAATTTCTCAGTAACCTGATTCTTTTTTCTGTTGACAACGAAAGATACAAAGAATAATGGACCCCTTTTTGGAATGACTTGAGATGGTGATTCTACGCTGTACTTGTATTAATTTTCTGACATACAATGCAGGACATAGTCTTGTGCAAGATATATAGGAAGGCAACTTCCTTGAAAGTTCTAGAGCAAAGGGCAGCAATGGAAGAAGAAATGAAGACAATTCATGCGTCTCCATCTTCATCCCCACCACCATCGTCTTTGGACACCATGTCATTTTGCAGTCAACTTGAAGATCCAGTGCCACCGGTATTAATGCCTGCGCAGAATTTGGTTTTCAAGAAAGAAATAGAAGACAGCAACAATGTTAGATATGAAAAACCAAACGAGATTAAAAGGCCAAGTCTCCACTTACCTACGGGGAAGGACATGTTACCAGAGCTCCAAGTTCCCAGCAAATTGAGCATGGAGTGGAACCAAGATCCCATCTGGTCCCTGAATAGTCCTTGGATTCCAAATTTTGCCCATTATGCAGACATTTTGAATTTCTAATAACCCTGATTATTAAGCTCAGAATTTTTGTTTTGTATATAACCTTCTTCTTCACATCCTAGCTAGTTAGGAACCGTCGTCTCACCTAGCTCAGCCAGTAACGCTGTTTAAGCTGAGTTGTTAAGATAGAGGCAATAACTGTGAGTTTAATGTCTTGGAAGCACTTAGATTATCTTTGTCAATGAAGGGCTTATTTAAGAGCCCTGGAGAATCAATACTCGAATACTCTCCTTTTGTTTTGTGAAATGGTACGCTGTTACTTGTTAGATCATACCGATGGGCCCAGGTGCCGGTTCTTTACGGTGATGATTACTCGGTGATACAGTAACTAATGAACTTTTAATTTTTACCCTCTACCATTAAACATCACCACCAGATTGGCTGTGGTGATGGCCACTGCATTGGCTTTGCCAGCCGGTACTGTAGTAATCTGGACCTTTGCCACATAAAATATACTGGCCACATTACTTTTATTTTAATTAATAAAAATTAAATATGAGGTAATATATTTCAATACAAGTTTTAAATCTAAAAAGATTTTATTTAAAGATAATGTATTAAAGAATATTATAAAAAAATATTATTGAGACTTTACTTAAAAAATTAAAATTTTAAGTGACATTATTCTTTTACACGATAAAGAATATTCTTTATACAATAAAAAATTAAAATATTATTTTAATATATTTTTTTATTAAAATATATTTTAAAAAATAATCATAATTATAATTATTTTTATGATTGAATTTTCAGTTATAAACAAGCAAAAATCCTTCACAAACATGCTTAGTGATGGATTTGTTACTGGAAATATTCGGTAAAAAGCATACATAACAAAACATAATTCGATTACATTGAAAAAAAAAAAATAAGTGACCGAATTTGGGATCACAAATTTAAAATTTTGAATATTTTATGGAATATCGGTTAATAAATAAATAAATAAAATTTGAATTAGCCAGAATGATTAATGTTAGCTTAGGCCACACCAATCATATTGGCTGCAACAGAGGCCTCCATCGCACAATTAACCCTCATTATGATAACCGCGATACGTGTTGATACTGGAGCTTAACGACGAAGACGATGGCGAAGGTGTGCTGACTGGCCAAAGCTACTTTCTTCCCCTCTGCCTCTGTTCTTTTCGCGCGTCTCCTCTGGTCTTGCTTTTCTTTGCTTGGTTTCTTTTTTCTTGTCTTGTTCTCCCTGTCTCTCTAAGTGTCTCCCTGGTGCTGGAGCTTCATGAAGAAGACGATGGCGAAGGTGTGCTCACTGGCCAAAGCTAACTTCTCTCCTTCTATGTTTCTGTCTCTGTCTCTGTCTCTGTTTTTTGTTTGTTCTTTTTCTGTTTCTCTGGTTTTTTTCTCTTCGTCCTCCTTCCCCTGGTTTTTCACTCGTTGCCTGCTTTCTCGTTATGTATTCTGTGTTTTTCGTCCGGGTTCGTTCACCTCTCTTCTCTCTCAACTGTTTTCTCCGTCAATCTTTTGCGTGGCCTTTGTCTGGCTTTTATAAAGCCAGAGAATGCCATGCGTTCGCCCAGAAATATGAAGCGGACTCTCAGGACCGTTACAGTGTTAATGGAGACGCATCGTGGGGCGGCTTTTCTTCTTCCTGGTCTGGTCTGGTCTGATCTGGTCTGCTGAAGAAGATGAGTGCCCTTTGAAATTCCTTAACTGATATGGCGAATTTTAATTGTCCCCCTGAAGTTCTGGATTTTTTCGATTGGACCCTTATTCATGGAAAATCCCCCTCTCATTTTTTTTTTAAAATTTTGCCCCGGGATAAAATGCTGTTGGACTCCTATATTTCAGCGCCATTTACAAAGTAGTCATTGGTTTCTGAATTATTCAATTCGGTCCTTAATTGACTCTCAACATTTAATTTGTTCAAAATTACCCCAGAAAATATTAATTAAGCTCCTTGCAGTGCACATGTCTTTTCACTTTGTTTCTTAGACTTTAATTTATTGCAATCAAAACCTTCGTAAATCAAAGTTTAGAGTTTCTTCAATTGAGTTCTTGATTGCGTTAATTAAATAAAAGTTTAATTAAGTCCCCAAACTTATTAATTCTTTTATTGTTTGATCAAATTGCCTTCTAAATTTAATTTCTTTCAATTAAAATCTAAATTGACTTTAAAATTAATTTTTCTCGCAATCAAACCCTTCATAAACTCGATTAATCTTTCAACAAAATTTAATTAAGTCCTTAAACACCTGGTTTTTGACTATTTATTTTCGAATTGAATTTTTTTTGTGAATATGATTTTCATCAATAAAAAATATACTGTTAAATTTTGATCTTTGTATTTGTGAACTTCTTTAACTAATCCTTTACCATTTTCTAGGCATCCCTATGTCTTTTTCTCATTGCTACATGTTTTTTTTTCAATTTGTTTTATGTGTAAATCTAAAAATGAATAACAACAATATTTTACTAAAAGAGAGCTGGGATGAGGGTTTACCTTTTCTATCATCCTATCCATGCCTAACATCATATTTTTTAAAATATATTTTGTCTTTTTTTTTTGTTGATATTGTGTACACTGTACATGAATGGATCATGTTGAAGTTTTTGTTGTTTTATTTAGAAATATTAATTTATAGTGTTGTGGTTAGAAAATGGAAGTTTATTATTTTTTTACATTTTAATTATCTAGGATCTTACTATGTCGCTTTTTTAATAAATGTTTTTTTTAAAAAGAGAGAGAGAGAGGAGAAGGATACTTGAGTCGGGTCCTGGACCAATGACTCCTCTACACGATCCAAGCCTTTGGTCCAAGTATGTGGGCTTCTAGAAGTGGTCGTGGGTTCTTAAACAGGCCTGATATGGAAGGTAGTCAATGTAATTCTAATCAATTTTCCCGTCCATTTTCGGGCTGCTTATTAATTTGGGCCCCCAACTCTATTAGCAAAAACAACCATTCTCCATATACATCCTGACTATCTATAAAAGAAGCGCAGTGGGCATAAAGCTTGAAGGCATGGATAGATAAAGAAGACTTTAAAATATTTAAAAATTTAGTATGTTTTGTTGGGTTTTTTTTTCAGAAATATATTAAAATAATTATTTTAGAAATTATTACATTAAATACAACAAAAAATATTAATTTAAAATATAAAAAATTAATATTTTTAAAAATATTTTTGAAATACAAACAGCACAGCAAAGCCTAAGCTGAAGACCAAAGAAAGTCCCATCGTTAATACCAAAAATACCCCTACAACCCATTAACTTTACTTCTCGTCGAAGATAGAGCGCGGGAAAGGAGCCAGGTAAAGGAACCTGGCTCCTTTCCCTTTCCCGAGACACGGCACTCACGATTTCATACTCATCCGGGAACAAAAAACACTTTCCAGGGACAAAAAAGTCATTTAATTATAAACCGACAACGTCAGGCTTTCAAATATTGTGATTTGAAAGAAAGAAATTGAATAGTGTAGCAATTGAATCAAACAGGGAGAGAATCAGATTCCATGGAAGCAAAGCTAACCAATTAAAAAGCTGAGAAAGAAGGAAACTTGTCAAATCTCAGCGAAACCGAATCCACGCACAGTTTCCTTCTCTCAATCTCTGTCTGTGTCTCAAACTAAGAAGAGAAGGATATAACCTGGAAATGGCAAACAGCTGTAGTGGTGAAGTACAGAAGAGGGATATGGTGGTGGTTCAAGAAGAAGAAGCACACCCATATGCGTTTCATGTCTACGGACCTCAAAACGTGGCTTCTCCTAATCGGAGAGACCTTATCAGTTCTAGCTGGTCAGTATTGTTATTATTAGTATTACTACTTTTCTCTGTCTCTTCGTGTGGGTACAAGTAACAGGCGGGTTTTGATCAATTTTAGATTTGAATAATCAGAAACAGAGAGCATGACATATATGGGCATCTGGGTTTAAGATACTGATGCAGTAACTAGACTCTTTCAAAGAATCTTTAAGTGATGATATATATAGATAACTAGCTAACAGCGATGTTCCTGACTTCTTCTTCTTCTATGTAATTTAAATTGATACTAGGGTTTTTTTATCTTGTTTTATGGGTTATAGTTGCACCTGACGTCAAAAACCATCAAAAGCTCCGCAACTCTATTAGGAAAATAGAAAAGGCGTAGAAGACTTCCACAGCATGATTTAATCCATGAACTGAGACGGTATTTTGTAAATACGTAACTATTTCTTTATTTTCCGATCGTCTGGAAGGGACAAAAGAAACAGTTTGTTAATCTTACTGGTGGAAATAGAAAAGGTCGATAAGCTAAAAGCTTTCGTTATTTAAATACATGAGAGCTTCAACATCAAATTACATGATGTCCTTCAATCCCAAGAGTCCATATCCAAAAGGCCTTTGCTGGTAGCAGTCAAGATTGGGGCCAGGGGTTGTTCCGAGTTTATCACAGTATTTCTTGTAGAACCCAATGCGATTCTCGTTTGCATTTGGCCCACCCTGGCCCTATTAGCAAAAACAAACAGTATCAATTAAGCTGCTTAATTAATTTGTGTCCCCGGCCCTATTAGCAAAAACAACTATTCTCCATATATATCCTGACTGTCTTTAAAAGAAGCGTAGTGGGCATAAAGCTTGAAGGCATGGAATATGGATAGATAAGAAAGTCATATTTTTGTATTTGACTCAGAACAGGAAACGTTTTATTTTTATATTTTGTTAGGCATACAGATTACAGAATGATGCGACAAAATTACATGGAGTCTACCAAGTCAAAGAGTCCATTTGCAAATGACCTTTGGTTGTAGCAGTCAAGATTGTTTCCATATCCAACTCCGAGCAAGTCACAGTACCTCTTGTAGAACCCAATACGATCCTCCACCTGTTGCTTCCACCCCATACCGCATTCAAGCCCACCATTGATAATGTTTGTTAACACACCGTAGCCTGGAACCCGACCAGCTGCCGAATCAGCACCGGAAGGCGACCAGTTCCCGGTGATGACACTGTGGCATGAGGGCTTTGGAGACTGTGCTGTCATCCAGAACCAAATTGCTGTCTTGAAGGAAATTACTGGATCGGTTGCAACAAGGTCAGGATTGTTTAATAGATCCACTCCTATAGCTTTTCCACACTGCCCGTAGTTGTAGTTCCTGTGTCATATTTATCAAATCAAATTAACTTGACTGCAAAGTTGTGCTAAACAAATAAAAAATATACACTTGAATTCTTTCAATTTGATTTTTAATGCTTGAAAATGGGTGGATGAATATGTAAACCCAGAAATGAAGAAAAGAATACCTACCAGATAACAATAATAAAAAATCTGGACTTACCATGAAAGCTGGACAGGACCTCTGCCATAATATTGCTTGCCACCAGCACATGGATATGTGGAGCTTGGAGAACAATAAGATCCAGGATTTTGTTCCTTGACAAAGCAATATCCCCAAGCGTATGGACCATCAGGTGCAGTTTGCCACCCTCCTACATGTACATTCATCAAATGAAACCATGATAATTAACTTACTAATATTCCTCTGATATATAATGTTATGTGAAGTATATAAACTAAGCTGAGTGATTAGGTTTGAGACTGATTAAACGAACCAGTAGTTTCATGAGAGGTTTGGCCCAAGAAAGCAGCGATCTCCCTTTTACGAGTGTCAGCATTTCCAGTAGTGCCAAAGCCAGGGAAGGCATTGGCAGCTGAGATGAAAGCATTGTAAGTGTAGAATCCCTTGCCAGGGCATCCACCATCATTTCTATGTTTAAGCATCTCATCAAACTTCGCACTTGAGATGATACTGCCAAGGTCTCCTCCGCTCGCACCACCGCACTGGCTTTGGCAGCCGGTACCACAGTAATCATTAGTGTTGCCACACCAACCATGTTGGCTACAACATAGACCTCCCGGACACAGGGCACCCCCAGCCTGGCTTCCACACTGCTCAGCTGAGCCTCCTAGTAAAAGGGACAGCAGTAGAGAGAAAACCGTGAAGGCCCAGATCTTCATTTTGAAGTGTTTTGTTTGGGATTTTGTTGATTTTGAGATCGTAACAGCATTAGTATATATAGGGGAAACATGGCTACTTAATACTTCTGTCAATTGTTAATAAAAACTGTGGACTGTTTCAATAATGATGGCTGCTCATTTATCCAATCTAGTACTTTTCTAGATGATTTTAAACCATAATGGTCTGACCTCAAGAAGATTTAACATCAATGTAATAATTAAAGAGAAGATGAGATTATATTTGATTTTGAGATAGTATTTGTGGTTATGATTTTAAAAAATAAATTTTAAAAAAAATGTGGTTAGTTGAATTTAGATTTATATTTTATAAAAATTATGGTTGAGGTTTATCTATGGAAAAAAAAAATACAATACTTTAAAATTAATATCAAAACATAAAAAAATATTTATTTAAAATTAAAAAAATTTAATTTTTTTTAAAGCTTTTTTAAAAACATAAATTTTTTTTTATAAAATTTAGTTAAAAAAACATATAAAAACTATTTTTAAAAAAAATATATTTAAAACACAATTTTTTTAATCGTTCGAAATAAAAAAGCTAATTTGATTTATTTTCAAATATTTTATTATGTTTGTTATATCGTAAATATAAAAGCAGTTGCAAAATAAATGCAGCTATAATAAATTAATGAACAGTGCATGGCGGCTTTTAGGGTCTAGTCTTCTGCCTTCTTTTTTCTTAACTTTTTTTTTTCCGATAACATAGAATAATCTCTAGCTTCATGGGCGTGACTTTTGCTTTAAATATCAGCTGATGTTGGCCTATCACTTTAGAGTGCGATAGACACCTGTTGATGAGGGAAATCCATTAGAGAGAAGAAGAGATATCGAGCGTTGAAATTCTATCACAAGGGTTCATGTAGGAATATGCTCTTTAATAACATATTTTTGTCATTTGGGAGTTATTTACATTACGACAAGAAAGCAGGTACTAGAGATAAGTTCTTCTCAGAACTTGGAAATTGGAGATGATTTATTGTTTGCTGTGGGCCGAGGGTTGATCAATTTATCGGTGAGAAAAATATCAATGAAATTATAAAAAAATATTTTCTATTCATCTTCCTCTCTTTTTTAGTAGAGAAAAATATTATTTTTTCAGTATTTATTTCTAAAAAATGTAATTTATAAGCCCAGATAAATAAGTAAAATCTTAGTTGTCCTAGATTTTTATAAAAGGTGTACGTTCTAAATAAAATCTAATTTTTTTAGTATATGTTTTCTTCTAAAATATAAGAGTATTTTTCTTTCGGGTGTTGCTGGTCCATTAAACCTAGACAAATCCAGTTTTATCTGCTAATAAAAATCACTCTCAATCTTTTTCCTGCCCACCAATATAGACCGAACTTTATGAGGCTAGTTGCACCTTGATTATTAACTAGACTCTTTCAAAGAATCTTTAAGTGATGATATATATAGATAACTAGCTAACAGCGATGTTCCTGACTTCTTCTTTTTCTTCTATGTAATTTAAATTGATACTAGGGTTTTTTTTTTATCTTGTTTTATGGGTTAATTATCTGCACCTGGCGTCAAAAACCATCAATAGCTCCGCAACTCTATTAGGAAAATAGAAAACGCTTTGGATTTCCACAGCATGATTTAATCCTACTGGTGGAAATAGAAAAGGTCGATAAGCTAAAAGCTCTCGTTATTTAAAGACATGATAGCTTCAACATCAAATTACATGGTATCCTTCAATCCCAGGAGTCCATATCCAAAAGGCTTTTGCTGGTAGCAGTCAAGATTGGAGCCATAGGTCGTTCCGAGTGAATCACAGTATGTCTTGTAGAACCCAATGCGATCCTCATTTGCATCATTTGGCCCTCCCTGACCACATTCAAGGCCACCATTGATGATGTTTGTTATCACACCATAGCCTGGAACCCTACCAGCCTGCGAGTCTACCTCGTTCGGTGTCCAACTTCCAGTGATGACTGCGTGACAAGAGGGCTTTGGGGACTGTGGTGTCATCCAAAACCAGAGTGCTGTCCTGAAGGAAATGACCGGATCAGTCTCAACAAGTTCTGGTTCTTGTAACAGTGGCAAATGCAAGTCGTCTCCGCATAGCCCATAATTATAGTTCCTGCACCACATGTTAATAAACTAACTCAATGCAAATCAAGATCTAATAATGTTTTGCAGGATTTGGCCTCTTCTTTTGATTCAAAGTACTTCACAATATATTTTCCATATATAAAAAAAATTACTTAACCTATAAACTGAATCAAATGACTCTGCTAGTCAAGGCCTTGCGGAATTACCATGAAAGTTGGATTGGTCCTCGGCCACAGTATTGCTTGCCCGGAACACATTGATACTTGGAAGATGGGTCACAATAATCTTGACAATTTATTTCCCTAAGAAAGCAATATCCCCAAGCGTATGGGCCATCAGGTGCATCTGGCCACCCTCCTTTATGTAGGAGCATGCATTGTCAAATTAGAGACAATGAAATTAATAAACCAAGGATAACCCTATTTAATTAATTACATAATGAGTTTGTACAACGAGTCTACTCCACCTAGGCATCCTAAATGACATTAATTGAAGTTATGAGCAGGGAAATTAAATAAAAAAGAAAACCCTACCGGTAGTTTCATGAGATGTCTGGCCCAGGAAAGCAGCAATCTCCCTTTTACGCATCAGATCATCACCAGTGTTACCAAAATCAGGGAATTCCTTAGCAGCGGAGATAAAAGCATCATAGGTGTAGAACCCAACAGCATGACATCGAGGATCATTTCTATACTTGAGCATATCATCAAACATTGATTCAGGGATGATGTCACTTAAGTAACCATCACCTCCACCCCCACCACCGCCTCCACCACCCCCACCTCCTCCATCACACTGGCTCTGACAGCCATTACCGCAATAATCATTCGTTGTCCCACACCAACCATAAGTACTACAACATAGGCCTCCTGGGCACAAGGCATCCCCGGCTTGCTTGCCGCATTGCTCAGCTGAGCCTCTAACCGAAAGGGACAAGAATAAGGAGAAAAATGCGAATGCCCAAACACTCATTTCTTGTTAATATGCTTGAGTTCGTTGATGGTTGAGAAGGTGAAAGCATGGGGGTATATATAGCCAATAATAGAGGTATACGATGGCATTTCCGTCCTTCTAATAATTTGTAATAAAACATCGTGTTTTCCCTGGAGACGGTACCAAAAGTGCTATCTTTGTCCCCATCATTTCCATGTTGATCAAGAAGGTACCACAACTTCCTCGCAGGAAAAAAACAAAATCAGATTGCCGCTGTTTTGTATTGTTCCGTACCCTAGGATGCTCTCTCTAGCTAGCGTCCAAGTTGCTTTATTATTACCCTGCCATGTGCATTGATTTCATTAATTCCATCGAGCACGTTTTTTTCATTGATATGGACTTTTTAAAACGAGCTGGACCATCTCCCATGGGAGATGATATATTAAATAGCTAAATTAATAAAATAATTTTTAAAATAAAATAAATATAATTTTTTTATTTATATGCATTTTAATAGTAAAAAATAAATTATATTTTAATATATTTTTTATAATTAAATTAATTTTAATATAATTATATAACTAATTTAATTGTTTTTTATATAATATAGTCATGATGTTATTAATTATATAATTAATAGAAGTAATTTATAAAATTAATGAAGTAATTTGAAAGTTAAAAGATATAATTTTAAGTTCAAATTTTAAACTTTAAAATTTTAAGTTTATTTATATAAATATTTTAAATTTTAAATTTTATATATGACTGTTAAAATTTTTATTTTTGAAGTTGAGGCATAAAGGCTTTGAAATTTGCGGGTTTTTGTTTTTGTTCTGCTTTTAAATTATTTTTTTTAAAAAAGTAGCTGGCTCAGTATATGTATTTTTCTCTTGTTTTTTGTTGTTCTACAATAAAGTGTAGAAATAATATTTTAGAACAAGAAAAAACATTTTAGTTATTTATATAGCTATTCTGTTGGAGTTGTAATTAAAACTAAAATAAATTTTAGCTATTAATGTATTGAAATAAATTTTATGAGAGAAATTTATTTTGATAATTATGTTTTTTTTTAATGTTATTACTGATAATATTATTTTATATTTGATTAATTGTTTTTTAAAAAAATTAATAATATTATGTTTTTGTTATTTAGTTTATACCGGAAGATTTATGTAGAATTTAAATAAATTTATTATTCTATCCCCAAAACTTAGAGTATCTAATTTGACACTATAATGTTTTTTCTTTAAAATATTATAAAATTTTATTTTAGTAATTCCTTGATTATATGGATGACAAAAAAAAAAACTATTTGATATTGCAGGTATTATATATTTTGTATATAAAAAATAAATAAAATTTGTAAAGATATCATTAGTATTTGTATACTTAAATCAACTATGTAAAATATTGTTAACCCACGACTTATTCAATGAATGATAGAATTTCGAGGGTTTCAAAGGTAATCATTCAAAACATCTTGAGGTAAGAAATCATTGACAAATCCCACAAAAGTAATGGTGAAGCTTGAAAGATCCCAATAATAATATACTAAAATTAACTAATTAATAATTAAACTCAAAACAAAACCAATCCGGTAATAGAATTTAGAAAGTCTGAAAGATAACTTCTTAAAAATTCTGGAGTTCATATATAATCAAGGATCTCACAGAATGTAGAGAAGAAAAAAAACACAATAATCAACATTAAGCCTGAATCGAGATAAAGAATCCACAACACTTTTGTGAATTTTGAAATGTAAAATGACTTTTAAAAGAAAAACAGACATAAATGTCATGAAATAGATTATGGATTTTAGCCTTCGGACGAATCTGAAAGCTAAGCATCGCAGCTGTGTGGAACAAAATGCGACACCGCTTGCTGTGTCCAAAAAAAAGAAAGATAAAATGTGATCACTTCCAAACAAACGTGAAGAGTCCAGCCAGAAACTCTGCTTTGTTAATAATCATCACCACAAGATTGGAAGATCCAATATCTCGAATAGATGATTTTGTTTCTTCAAAATATTAAATAAAATATATCATAATAATAGAAAAATAAAAACGATTAAAATATCTTGAGGAATCCAACCAGTGGTCCAGCTCCAGCTCTTTGGGTGGCCTTTTGTTTTTTGTTTTTTTTTTTTGCAAAAATCAATGGTTCTTAGTTTAATAATCACCACCACAGGATTGGAAGATCCAGTATTTTCGAAAAGATGATTTTTTTTTCAAAATATGAAATAAAATTTATCAAATTAATAGATAAAATAAAAATAATTGAAATATCCTAATGAAAATTTCGTGTTATATTAACTTAAGGTGTATTAATCTCTTTAATTTTCTATATTTAAATTTCTCTAGTAAACATGAATTGTTTATTTTATTTCTGATTGAATATTTTATTCTTGATTTTCTATTTTAGGGCATGTATTCTTACTCATGGCTATTTGAATGTCTTTATTTAATAAAGATTTAACAACAAGGTATTTTTATTAGAATTAATTAGTTAGTTGTTGATGTTGTTGATGTTTTAATGGATTATTATTGACATGTTTTTCTATTGTATTCTGATTTTTTCCATGTAGAAATTTTTTCTACACAAGTGGCAAAACACATTAACATGCCAAGTGTCAACGTAACACCCACTTTATTATACCTGACAAAATTTAGCAGCGGAGATCAATTAGAAAATAATTAAAAACTCCCTCCTCAAATAATAAAAATAAAAGTAAGAAAATAATTAATAACTTACCGAGCCAACATCTCTTTCCTTTGTTTTTCTTTTTTTTTTTTAAAAAAAAAATGCAAATCTCAAAGTCTTTGTACCTTAACTTTTAAAATAAAAATTTTAACAGTAATATATAAAATTATAAATTATAAATATTTACATAAATAAATTTTAAATTTTAAATTTTAAATTTAAACTTAAAATTATATCTTTTAAATTTTATATTACTTCATTAATTTTATAAATTAATCATATTAATTATATAATTAATAATATCATGATTATATTATATAAAAATAACTAAATTAGTTATATAATTATATTAAATTAATTAAATTATAAAATATAATTAACTTTTTTAAATAGTTTTTTACCAATAAAATGTATATAAATAAAAAAAATTATATTATTTAAAAAACTATGTTACTAATTTAGTTATTTAATATAACATCTCTCATAGGAGATGGTCCCCGCTCCTTTTAGAAAGTCCATATCAATGAATAAAACGTGCTCGATGGAATTAATTATCAACAGAGCCAAATTGGTACGATATTAATGCACATGGCAGAGTATTTATTAAAGCAACTTCGACGCTAGCTAGAGAGAACATCTCAGGGGAAACCCGTTTGTCACGGTAGTTTGAACTTATTTTTTGAAAAATTTTAATTTTTTTTGTTAAAATTAAATATGATTTGTATTTTTTGGATCGTTTTGATGTGCTAATATCAAAAATAATTTTAAAAAAAATGAAAAAACATTATTGACATGCTTTTCAGCACGAAAAACTATTTGAAAAGCAACCACTACTACACTTCCAAACACCCTGAAAGGCCGAAGGTCCAATACAAAACAGCGGCAATAGTATCCCCGTATTTATATTTTATTTATTAATAAAAAAATTAAATATTTATATCTTATTCATTAGATTTCAGATATTTATACTTATAAAATTTTTATTTTTCATTCAACAAAAAAATAAAAATTGTAAAATATATATTTGAAATGTATATAATTATATTAAATAATAAAACTATAAAATATTATATATATATATGTGTGTGTGTTAAATTTTAAAAATTAAATATAAAATAATATATCCCAATATAAGTTTTAAACTTAAAAGAGATTTTATTTAAGAATTGTGTATTAGAGAATACTATAAAAAAATATTATTGAGACTTTACTTAAAAAATAAATTTTTAAGTGACATTATTCTTTTACACAAAGAATATTCTTAGCACAGTAAAAAATTAAAATATTATTTTAATATATTTTTGACTGAAAAATATTGTTTTGAAAAAATCAAAATTATATTTTCAAAAAAACCTAAAAAAAAAACTATTTTTGTGATCAAATTTTCAGTTATAAACAAGCAAAAATCCTTCACAAACACGCTTCATGATGGATTTGTGACCGAAAATATTCGGTAAAAAGCATGGGTCACAAAACGCAATTCGATTAATGTTAGAAGAGGCCACGCCAGTCATATCGGTTGCAACATAGGCCTCCATCGCACAATTAACCCTCATTACGATTACCGCGATACGTGTTACATATATTATGACGAAGACGATGGCGAAGGTGTGCTGACTGGCCAAAGCTACTTTCTTCCCCTTTGCCTCTGCTCTTTGTGCGCTTCTCCTCTGGTCTTGCTTTTCTTTGCTTGGTTTCTTTTTTCTTGTCTTGTTTTTTTTTCTGGACTTTAATTTCTTGCAATGAAAACTTTCATAAATCAAAGTTTAGTGTTTTTTTAATTAAATTCTTGATTGTATTAATTAAATCAAAATTTAATTAAGTCCTTAAACTTATTAATTCTTTCATTGTTCGATCAAATTGCCTTTTAAATTTAATTTATTTAATTAAAATCTAAATTGACTTAAAAATCAATTTTTCTTACAATTAAACCTTTCATAAACTCGATTAATCTTTCAACAAAATCTAATTGAGTCCTTAAACATCTGGTTTTGGATCATCCCTTCTCGGATTGAATTTTCTTTGTCGATAGGATCTTCATCAATAAAAAATATACTATTGGATTTTTTTTTTTTGTATTTTTAAATTTTCTCAATTAATTTTTGACTATTTTCTAGGCATCTTTATGTCTTTTTCTCATTGTTAGATGTTTTTTTTTAAAATTTTTTTATGTGGAGATCAAAAAATGGACAACAACAATATTTTACTAATCGAGAGCTGGGGTGAGGGTTTACCTTTTCTATCATCCTATCCATACTTAACATCATATTTTTTAAAATATATCTTATCTTTTCTTTTTGTTTATATTGTGTACATGAATGGATTATGGTCTGGTTTTTGTTGTTTTATTTAGAAATATTAATTTATAGTGCTGTGGTTAGAATATGGAAGTTTATTATTTTTTACATTTTAATTATCTAGGATCTTATTATGTGATTTTTTAAATAAAGATTAAAAAAAAAGAGAGGAGAAGGATACTTGAGTCGGGTCCAGGACCAATGACTCCTCTACACGATCCAAGCCTTTGGGCCAAGTATGTGGGCTTCTAGAAGTGGTCGTGGGTTCTTAGAAAGGCCTGATATGCAAGGTAGTCATTATAATTTTAAGCTTAAAGGCTCTAAACAAGTGTGGAAAGTATAAATCTAGCTTAGAATAGTCTAATCCAAAATCCAGAAGAGTGACATAGAAGAGCACAGTTGTATAACCCAATATGAGTTAACTCGAGCCAGACATTGATTACGGATTGGGAGAGTTAATCTCCAAACTATATTTTTTTAAAATTTAAAATAATAATGTTTGTTTATTTTTTTTTCTTCTAAAAATAAAGTCAATAGCTGAGGATTGAATTTTAATTGAGTTAGCAAGTCGATTCATATTTATGATTAGATCAGTCAAGTTTTTTTTTTAATCCAATTTTTTTTTTTAATCCAAACTTGTACGGGCTCTAGGTTAACCAAGTCTTGGGTTGTTCCAAGTTTACAACTACACAGAAGAGTTATAAATTGCTCTAATCAATTTTCCCGTCCATTTTCGGGCTGCTTAATTAATTTGTGCCCCCAACTCTATTAGCAAAAACAACCATTCTCCATATATTTCCTGACTGTCTATAAAAGAAGCGCAGCGGGCATAAAGCTTGAAGGCATGGATAGATAAAAAAGACTTTAAAATATTTAAAAATTTAGTATGTTTTGTTGGGTTTTTTCCAGAAATATATTAAAATAATTTTTAATTTTAAAAATTATTTTTGAAAATTATTACATTAAATAATCTAAAAATACAACAAAAATATTAATTTAAAATATAAAAAACTTAATATTTTTAAAATACAAACAGCACAGCAAAGCCTAAGCTGAAGACCACAGAAAGTCCCATCGTCAATACAAAAAATACCCCTACAACCCTTTAACTTTACTTCTCGTGGAAGATAGAGCCCGGTAAAGGAACCTGGCTCCTTTCCCTTTCCCGAGACACGGCACACACGCTTTCATACTCATCCGGGAACAAAAAACACTTTCCAGGGACAAAACAGTCATTTAATTATAAACCGACAACGTTAGGCTTTCAAATATTGTGATTTGGAAGAAAGAAATTGAATAGTGTAGCAATTGAATCAAACAGGGAGAGAATCAGATTCCATGGAAGCAAAGCTAACCAATTAAAAAGCTGAGAAAGAAGGAAACTTGTCAAATCTCAGCGAAACCGAATCCACGCACAGTTTCCTTCTCTCAATCTCTGTCTGTGTCTCAAACTATACGGAGAAGAAGAGGAGGATATAAACTGGAAATGGCAAACAGCTGTAGTGGTGAAGTACAGAAGAGGGATATGGTGGTGGTTCAAGAAGAAGAAGCACACCCATATGCGTTTCATGTCTCCGGACCTCGAAACGTGGCTTCTCCTAATCGGAGAGACCTTATCAGTTCTAGCTGGTCAGTATTGTTATTATTAATATTACTACTTCTCTCTCTCTCTCTTCGTGTGGGTTCAAGTAATAGGCGGGTTTTGATCAATTTTAGATTTAATCCATGAACTCAGACGGTATTTTGTAAATACATAACTATTTCTTTATTTTTCGATTGCCTGGAAGGGACAAAAGAAACATCTTATTCTTACTGGTGGAAATAGAAAAGGCCGATAAGCTAAAAGCTTTCGTTATTTAAAAACATGAGAGCTTCAACATCAAATTACATGATGTCCTTCAATCCCAAGAGTCCATTTCCAAAAGGCCTTTGCTGGTAGCAGTCAAGATTGGGGCCAGGGGTTGTTCCGAGTTTATCACAGTATTTCTCGTAGAACCCAATGCGATCCTCACCTGCAGCATTTGGCACACCCTGACCACATTCAAGGCCACCATTGATGATGTTTGTTATCACACCATAGCCTGGAACCCTACCAGCCTCCACGTCTTCCGCGCTCGGTGTCCAATTTCCAGTGATGACTGCGTGACAAGAGGGCTTTGGGGACTGTGGTGTCATCCAAAACCAGAGTGCTGTCTTGAAGGAAATGACAGGATCAGTCTCAACAAGTTCTGGTTCTTGTAACAGTTGCAAATTCAAGTCGTCTCCGCACAGCCCATAATTATAGTTCCTGCACCACATGTTATTAAACTAACTCAATGCAAATCAATTAGATCTAATAATGTCTTGCAGGATTTGGCCTTTTCTTTTGATTCAAAGTACTTCACAATATATTTTTCATAAACTGAATGACTCTGCTAGTCAAGGCCTTGCGGAAATACCATGTAAGTTGGATTGGTCCTCGGCCACAGTATTGCTTGCCCGCAACACATTGATATTTGGAAGATGAGGCACATTTATCATCTGAACAATCTTTTTCCCTGCTATAGCAATATCCCCAAGCGTATGGGCCATCCTCTGCAGTTGCCCACCCTCCTTTATGTAGGAGCATGCAGTGTCAAATTAGAGACAAGGAAATTAATCAACCAAGGATAGCCTTATTTAATTAATTACAGAATGAGTTTGTAGAACGAGTCTACTCAACCTAGGCATCCTAAAATGAAATTAATTGAAGTTACGAGCAGGAAATTAAATAAAAAACAAAACCCTACCGGTAGTTTCATGAGATGTCTGGCCCATGAAAGCAGCAATCTCCTTTTTACGCATCAAATCATCACCAGTGTTACCAAAATCAGGGAATTCCTTAGCAGCGGAGATAAAAGCATCATAGGTGTAGAACCCAACAGCATGACATCGAGGATCATTTCTATGCTTGAGCATATCTTCAAACATTGATTCAGGGATGATGTCACTTAGGTAACCATCACCTCCACCTCCACCACCGCCTCCACCACCCCCGCCTCCTCCATCACACTGGCTCTGACAGCCATTACCGCAATAATCATCCGTTGTCCCACACCAACCATGTTGACTACAACATAGGCCTCCTGGGCACAAGGCATCCCCGGCTTGCTTGCCGCATTGCTCAGCTGAGCCTCTAACCGAAAGGGACAAGAATAGGGAGAAAAATGCGAATGCCCAAACACTCATTTCTTGTTAATATGCTTGAGTTCGTTGATGATTGAGAAGGTGAAAGCATGGGGGTATATATAGCCAATAATATAGGTATACAATGGCATTTCCGTCCTTATAATTTGTAATAAAACATCATGTTTCCCCTGGAGACGGTAACAAAACAAAAGTGCCATCTTTGTCCCCATCATTTCCCTCTTTTCTTTATTTCCCTCATTAAAAATAGAACAAGAAAAAAACAAACCCTGCAAATCTCAAAACATTTGTGCCTCAACTTTAAAAATCAAAATCTTAACAGTAATATATAAAAATAAAAAATAAAAAATATTCATATAAATAGATTTAAAATTTTAAATTTGAACTTAAAATTAAATCTTTTAACTTTCATATTACTTCATTAATTTTATTAATTACTCATATTAATAATAACATTATGATTATATTATATAAAAAATAACTAAATTAGTTATATAATTATATTAAAGTTAATTTAATTATAAAATATATTAAAATATAATTGATTCTTGTAAATGGTTTTTTACCATTAGAATGCGTATAAAAAAATAAATTATATTTATACTATTTAAAAAAATTATTTTATTAATTTAGTTATTTAATATATTATCTCCCATGGAGATGGTCCAGCTCCTTTTAAAAAGGTCCATATCAATGAATAAAAACGTGCTCGGTGGAATTAATTATCAACAGAGCCTAATTGTTTAAGCATCTCATCAAACTCCTCACTTGGCAGCCGCTACCACAGTAATCATTTGTGTTGCCACACCAACCATTTTGGCTACAAACATAGCATGGCGTTCCAAGACCAAACCTGATGTGTTCTCTTCATTTTGTTAACAAAAAAAGAAGAAGGAAAAGAAAATGTTGAGAAAATGGGCCTTTGGGCGTGGCCCTCACGAAACGGGCCCGGTGCCAGTGTGCACGACCCGTGTAACATGGGCTTTAGACCTCTACTCCCCTTAACTAAATCTCCAGGCCTGCCAAAGACTGCTCACTTACGAAATTGGCCTAAGCCCATATAGACTCGGCCCGTCCAAATGATGTTCAGCGGACACAGGGCACCCCCAGCCTCGCTTCCACACTGCTCAGCTGAGCCTCCTAGTAAAAGGGACAGCAATAGAGAGAAATCCGTGAAGGCCCAAATCTTCATCTTGAAGTGTTTTGTTTGGGATTTTGTTGATTTTGAGATCGAAACAGCATTAGTATATATAAGGGAAACATGGTTATTTTTATTATTATTATTAATATAAAAATTTAGGTTAGGTTGTGTATACCACAACCGATTTTATAAATTCTGAAATTAATGGTTATATAAATCTTTAATAATCATTATATTAATAATTATAAAATTTTAACCTGAAATAAAAAAAATATATTTTTAATCTCAAGGTTTTACGACTGGGTTACCGATGGTTGAGGAAACATAGCTACTTAATACTTCTGTCACTTAATACTTAATACTTCTGTCACTTGTTAATAAAAACTGTGGACTATTTCAATAATGATGGCTGCTCGTTTATCCAATCTAGTACTTTTCTAAATGATTTTAAACCATAGTGGTCTGACCTCATGAGTATTTATCTTAGATTATCACGTTCGCGTTTATAACTTTTCTGGATTTAACATCCATGTATTAATTAAACAGAAGATATATAATAAAGTGATGAACAGTGCGTGGCGGCTTCTAAGGTCTTGTCTTCTGCCTTTTTTTTTCTTAACTTTTTTTTCCCGATAACATAGAATAATCTCTAGCTTCACGGGTGCTGTCTGTAAAGATCAGCTGATGTTGGCCAATCACTTTAGAGTACAGGAGACACCTGTTGATGAGGGATAGTGTCGTATTGACAGGGGTTAATTTGTTGGAAATCCATTAGAGAGAAGAAGAAGAGATATCGAGCGTTGAAATTCTATCACAAAGGTTCATGTAGGAATATGCTCTTTAATAACTTTCAAGTCATTTGTGAGTTATTTACATTAGGACAAGAGTGTAGGTACTTTAGATAAGTTCTTCTCAGAACGTGGAAAATGGAGATGATTTATTGTTTGTTGTGGGCCGAGGGTTGATCAATTTCTTTAGATACCTTTTTTTTTCCTTTTTAAAATTTTCTTTTCTCTTACTAATTTTTTTTCATATAGGAAAGAAAAAATAAATTAATATAATTTTTTTATATTATATAAAAATTGAGTGATGATATCTCTTTTTTATTTCATGTTGGATTGAATTAATATAAAAAAATTAATTAAGTATTTTTTTTTAAAATCCAAATCAGTACAGTTCTCTAGCTAACTAAAGTCTTGGGTTGTTCAAAGAGTTATAAAATTTTAAAAAATTATATTAAAATAATATATTTTTATTTTTTAAAAATTATATTTTATATTAGTACATTAAAATAATTTAAAAATATATTAATTTAAAATAAAAAAAAAAAATTAAATTCTTTTTATAAACGCTGTTAAAAGAAAAAACAAACAGTATCAATTAAGCTGCTTAATTAATTTGTGTCCCCGACCCTATTAGCAAAAACAACTATTCTCCATATATATCCTGACTGTCTTTAAAAGAAGCTTAGTGGGCATAAAGCTTGAAGGCATGGATAGATAAGAAAGTCATATTTTTGTATTTGACTCAGAACAGGAAACGTTTTATTTTTATATTTTGTTAGGCATACAGATTACAGAATGATGCGACAAAATTACATGGAGTCTACCAAGTCAAAGAGTCCATTTGCAAATGACCTTTGGTTGTAGCAGTCAAGATTGTTTCCATATCCAACTCCGAGCAAGTCACAGTACCTCTTGTAGAACCCAATACGATCCTCCACCTGTTGCTTCCACCCCATACCGCATTCAAGCCCACCATTGATAATGTTTGTTAACACACCGTAGCCTGGAACCCGACCAGCTGCCGAATCAGCACCGGAAGGCGACCAGTTCCCGGTGATGACACTGTGGCATGAGGGCTTTGGAGACTGTGCTGTCATCCAAAACCAAATTGCTGTCTTGAAGGAAATTACTGGATCGGTTGCAACAAGGTCAGGATTGTTTAATAGATCCACTCCTATAGCTTTTCCACACTGCCCGTAGTTGTAGTTCCTGTGTCATATTAATCAAATCAAATTAACTTGACTGCAAAGTTGTGCTAAACAAATAAAAAATATACACTTGAATTCTTTCAATTTGACTTTTAATGCTTGAAAATGGGTGGATGAATATGTAAACCCAGAAATGAAGAAAAGAATACCTACCAGATAACAATAATAAAAAATCTGGACTTACCATGAAAGCTGGACAGGACCTCTGCCATAATATTGCTTGCCACCAGCACATGGATATGTGGAGCTTGGAGAACAATAAGATCCAGGATTTTGTTCCTTGACAAAGCAATATCCCCAAGCGTATGGACCATCAGGTGCAGTTTGCCACCCTCCTACATGTACATTCATCAAATGAAACCATGATAATTAACTTACTAATATTCCTCTGATATATAATGTTATGTGAAGTATATAAACTAAGCTGAGTGATTAGGTTTGAGACTGATTAAACGAACCAGTAGTTTCATGAGAGGTTTGGCCCAAGAAAGCAGCGATCTCCCTTTTACGAGTGTCAGCATTTCCAGTAGTGCCAAAGCCAGGGAAGGCACTGGCAGCTGAGATGAAAGCATTGTAAGTGTAGAATCCCTTGCCAGGGCATCCACCATCATTTCTATGTTTAAGCATCTCATCAAACTTCGCACTTGAGATGATACTGCCAAGGTCTCCGCTCGCACCACCGCACTGGCTTTGGCAGCCGGTACCACAGTAATCATTAGTGTTGCCACACCAACCAAATTGGCTACAACATAGACCTCCCGGACACAGGGCACCCCCGGCCTGGCTTCCACACTGCTCAGCTGAGCCTCCTAGTAAAAAGGACAGCAATAGAGAGAAAACCGTGAAGGCCCAAATCTTCATTTTCAAGTGTTTTGTTTGGGATTTTGTTGATTTTGAGATCGTAACAGCATTAGTATATATAGGGGAAAGATGATTTTTTTTTTTTATAATTAATTTAAGTGGTTGGGTCAATTTATGCATATTTTAATTAATTTTATAGATTTTAAAATTAATAATTATATAAATATCTGATGATTATTATATTAATAATCATAAACTCGAATCTTCAAGTTATAAGAAAATATTTTAAATTTTTTATCATTGAATTACCCAGATGGCGAGAAAAACACATAATACCTCTGTCACTTAATACTTAATACTTCTGTCACTTGTTAATAAAAACTGTGGACTGTTTCAATAATACTTCTGTCACTTAATACTCAATACTTCTGTCACTTGTTAATAAAAAACTGTGGACTGTTTCAATAATGATGGCTGCTCATTTATCCAATCTAGTACTTTTCTAGATGATTTTAAACCATAATAGTCTGACCTCATGAGGATTTAACATCTATGTATTAATTGAAGAGAAGATATAATAAAGTGATGAACAGTAGATGGCGGCTTTTAGGGTCTAGTCTTCTGCCTTCCTCTTCTTAACTTTTTTTTTTCCCGATAACATAGATTAATCTCTAGCTTCATGTGCGTGACTTTTGCTGTAAATATCAGCTGATGTTGGCCTATCACTTTAGAGTGCGATAGACACCGGTTGATCAGGGATGGTGTCGTATTGACAGGGGTTAATTTGTTTTAAATCCATTAGAGAGAAGAAGAGGAGATATCGAGCGTTGAAATTCTATCAGAAGGGTTCATGTAGGAATATGCTCTTTAATAACGTTTATGTCATTTGGGAGTTATTTACATGAGGACAAGAAAGCAGGTACTAGAGATAAGTTCTTCTCAAAACGTGGAAATTGGAGATGATTTATAGTTTGTTGTGGGCCGAGGGTTAATCAATTTATTGGTGAGAAAAATATCAATAAAAAGCATTTTTTATTCATCTTCCTCTTTCTTTTAGTAGAGAAAAATATTATTTTTTTAGTATATGTTTTCTTCTGGCTTTAGTTCCTTCTTTTTTATAGTCCTCAAAATCTTTCTCGACTTTGATTATATAAAATCAATTTGCTTATTTATTTTATTTCAAGAGCTAGGAATCCTTTCAAATCAACTTGTATATTAATTCATATTTTTTATTCAGAAAAATAAATATTTGTCAACACTAAATCCTAAAATCAAAGTAAAAAGGATAAAAAAAAAATCAAAGGAAACTTTCTTATCATATAACTTATGATGTTTCAAATAAACCCAGTGTCCGCGTTGTCAAGAAACACAACAAAATATGTCACTTCACTCGTAGAATTATCAACTCGACTATGTTTGACTTTTTGAAGAGGGAGATATCTCAAAAAGTGAAAAGGGAAATTGCTTGCTACTAAATTAGGTTTAGTTTGGTTCATGCACTTGAACAATATCGTTCCAAGATTGTTAATTTACACGTGGCTTGATTTATAAAAAGTACCATTCTCAATCTTAAAGCATATATATATATATATATATATATATATATATATATATATATATATATATATATATTAGGTTGAAGTGTTTTTTTAAATATTTTTAATATTAAAATAATATTTTTTATTTTTAAAAAAATTAATTTTAAGATCAACCCATCAAAATGATTTAAAATATATATAAAAAAATTATAACAAAAAAAATTAAATTTTTTTTAAAACACGGATACAACCGTGTTTCTAAAGACTCCCCCAAATAACCCGAGTCCAATAAGGATTCAGGTAAGCTCATATCGGATAGTTTAGGCGAGCCAAGTCAGGCCCGCTAGCATCAGATAACATCTTTTGCTTGGTTCATCCAATCATTTTTCTTTATTATTCTCATTATAGTATTATATAATAATTTACATATCTTTATAGATATTATTATAAATTTCTTTGGATATTAATGAGATATTTATAAAAAATACATTATAATTTAGATATTTTTAATATATTTATCTTAAAAATATATATAATTTTTTAAAAAATTTCATTTCTCTATACTTTATATATGTCTAAATAACACAAGTCTAATATAAATTTAAACACGGTTTTAATTAAAAACATTAAATTTAGAGAATATCATTTATTCTCTTCCCGTCACCTCACCTGTATTTATACTATACTGATATAAATATTAGAGTATTTTTTCTTTCGGGTGTTGCTGGTCCATTAAACCTAGACAAATCCAGTTTTATCTGCTCATAAAAATCACTCTCAATCTTTTTCCTGGCCACCAATATAGACCGAACTTTATGAGGCTAGTTGCACCTTGATTATTAACTAGACTCTTTCAAAGAATCTTAAGTGATGATATATATAGATAACTAGCTAACAGCGATGTTCCTGACTTCTTCTTCTTCAATGTAATTTAAATTGATACTAGGGTTTTTTTATCTTGTTTTATGGGTTATAGTTGCACCTGGTGTCAAAAACCATAAAAAGCTCCGCAACTCTACTTGGAAAATAGAAAACGATTTGGACTTCCACAGCATGATTTAATCCATGAACCGAGACGGTATTTTATAAATACATAACTATTTCTTTATTTTCCGATCGCCTGGAAGGGACAAAAGAAACAGCTTATTCTTACTGGTGGAAATAGAAAAGGTCGATAAGCTAAAAGCTTTCGTTATTTAAATACACGAGAGCTTCAACATCAAATTACATGATGTCCTTCAATCCCAAGAGTCCATTTCCAAAAGGGCTTTGCTGGTAGCAGTCAAGATTGGGGCCAGGGGTTGTTCCGAGTTTATCACAGTATGTCTTGTAGAACCCAATGCGATCCTCATTTGCATCATTTGGCCCACCCTGACCACATTCAAGGCCACCATTGATGATGTTTGTTATCACACCATAGCCTGGAACCCTACCAGCCTCCACGTCTACCTCGTTCGGTGTCCAACTTCCAGTGATGACTGCGTGACAAGAGGGCTTTGGGGACTGTGGTGTCATCCAAAACCAGAGTGCTGTCTTGAAGGAAATGACAGGATCAGTCTCAACAAGTTCTGGTTCTTGTAACAGTGGCAAATTCAAGTCGTCTCCGCAGAGCCCATAATTATAGTTCCTGCACCACATGTTAATAAACTAACTCAATGCAAATCAATTAGATCTACTAATGTTTTGCAGGGTTTGGCCTCTTCTTTTGATTCAAAGTACTTCACAATATATTTTTCATAAACTGAATTAAATGACTCTGCTAGTCAAGGCCTTGCGAAAATACCATGTAAGTTGGATTGGTCCTCGGCCACAGTATTGCTTGCCCGCAACACATTGATATTTGGAAGATGGGTCACAATAATCTTGACAATTTATTTCCCTAAGATAGCAATATCCCCAAGCGTATGGGCCATCAGGTGCAGTTGCCCACCCTCCTTTATGTAGGAGCATGTATTGTCAAATTAGAGACAAGGAAATTAATCAACCAAGGATAACCCTATTTAATTAATTACATAATGAGTTTGTACAACGAGTCTACTCAACCTAGGCATCCTAAATGGCAATAATTGAAGTTATGAGCAGGGGAATTAAATAAAAAACAAAACCCTACCGGTAGTTTCATGAGATGTCTGGCCTAGGAAAGCAGCAATCTCCCTTTTACGCATCAGATCATCACCAATGTTACCAAAATCAGGGAATTCCTTAGCAGCGGAGATAAAAGCATCATAGGTGTAGAACCCAACAGCATGACATCGAGGATCATTTCTATACGGGAGCATTTCATCAAACATTGATTCTGGAATGATGTCACTTAAGTAACCATCACCTCCACCTCCACCACCGCCTCCACCACCCCCGCCTCCTCCGTCACACTGGCTCTGACAGCCATTACCGCAATAATCATCCGTTGTCCCACACCAACCATAAGAACTACAACATAGGCCTTCTGGGCACAAGGCATCCCCAGCTTGCTGACCGCATTGCTCAGCTGAGCCTCTAACCGAAAGGGACAAGAATAAGGAGAAAAATGCGAATGCCCAAACACTCATTTCTTGTTATATGCTTGAGTTCGTTGATGGTTGAGAAGGTGAAAGCATGGGGGTATATATAGCCAATAATAGAGGTATACAATGGCATTTCCGTCCTTATAATCATTTGTAATAAAACATCGTGTTTTCCATGGAGACGGTAACAAAATTGCCATCTTTGTCCCCATCATTTCCATGGTGATCAAGAAGGTACGACAACTTCCTCGCAGGAAAAAAAGAAAAAGAAAAAGAAAAATAAATCAGATTGATTAAAAGTGCATGCGAGCTTTGTTGTTTTATGTGGAAAAACGATAACATAAGTTTCACGAGATTCCAAATGAAAATTAGGGAATCGTAATGAGGTTTTAATTATTAAGCAGTTTTTGAAATAGTAATAAGGAATGAGAATGGAATTTAAAATCTCTAAACTGAATTTTAAGATGAAAAATAATAATTAGCAAAAAAATAATTTCATCTATAGTAAAAATAACAAATGTGAATGTGATAATGAAAAGAAAAATACAATAATATATTTTTTGAAAAAAACTAATGTAATCATCATCATAGGAGGGTGGCAGTATAAAAGAATTGTGATGTTAATAAAAGTGTGGTGGTAAAATAAAAGTGGTGATGACATAATAATAATATTGTTTTTATAATGGTAATGACAATAATATGAATGGTGATAACAGTAAAAATAATTAATATATAATAAATAAAAATAATATATATATATATATAGTTTTTTTAAAATAATTTATTCTTATTTTTACTCCCAGTTCATTTTATAAGAATGATTTTTTTTTTATTCTCACTTTGTTTTTTCCAACTATAAAGTAAGAATAAAACTTTGATTCTTATTCTCTATTTTATTAAAAGTTAGCCCTTGAGAACCAGACCAAGTTCTTTGAGAGTTTCCATAAGTAGGCCACGAAATTCTTTTCCATTGATGATGCTTGCTCAATCGATCTGATTAAGAATAAAATTAATTCTAGTATATCAAATTAAGAATTAATTTACAGATAAATAATACTGTTAACACAAGAGCAAGAAGGATGAGGTGGGGTCCATATCCCTTTCGTCAATCTAGCGTGAAATAAGCATTTATTAATTCAGAACAACAAATCACAACGACGTAGCAATTTTTTTGAGAAAAATCATGAACCATGTGCTTTATTCCAAAAGAAAAAAAAGGACAGAAACATTTTCCATCAATTAATTTAGATAAAGAGAAAAAAAATTGTTTTTTCTTGAACCACGTGATTGGGCATCAAAGAAACATCATGTTTTTGTTTATGAATTTAGAGCATATTTGAGAGTATAATTATGATTATTTTTTAAAATATTTTTTATTTAGAAATATTTTAAAATAATATATATTTTTAAAAATATTTTTGATATCAATGCATCAAAATAATTTAAAAATAGTAAAAATATTAATTTAAAGAAGAAAATAAAAAATTTTAAATTTTTTAAAAAGTACTTTTAAAATATAAAAATAAACAGGACTTTAATACATAAAATATGTTGCAATAATGACAAATTAACAAAAACTAATAATTTCTGGTCTTAAAAAAAAAAACAAATTAGAATGAATATAATTGCCATCATTACAAACATTAGAATTTGTAACTCTTTATTATTATTATTATTATTATTAACATGGATGTTTGGGCTAGATTGCGTGTATCTCAACTAATCCCATGAGCCCTGAAATTAACAATCATGGAAGCCTCCAGTGATTTTGAAATTTGTGGGACTCAAACTAGTAATTTTTAGAAAACAAACCTAGAATCTGATCAGTTGAGTTATACCCCATTCTTGCAAGTTATAATTACCTTTTAATGTGACATATTTAGAGTCCATTTAATTTAATATTATAATAACGGTTATTTTTTTAAAATATTTATTTTAATTTGGATTTCTTGATAAAAAATAGTTTTATCTCTCATTCCGTGATTAAATGACTAATGTTAAACTTACATGTGCTTGAAAATATGATTGAAAACAAAGTTATAACAAATATAATTGTTTTTATTTTTCAAAAGTATATATAAAAAAATTAAAATTTTTTAATTTTTCTTTGCTTTAAATTTATTTATTTTTAGTGATTTTAGATCATTTTGATATGTTAATGTCAAAAATAAAAAAAATTTATTTCAATTTATTTCTAAGTAAAAAATATTTTAAAAAACAACGATTAACACAATACCAAACACACTCAATACCTAACACGACACATGACTAGCTCGTACATGAACGGTTGGATATGTTAAATAAATTGAATTAAAAATGGTAGTATTTAAAAAAAAAATTAAAAAAAGAAGTTAGAATGATTTTGAAAAAAAAAAAAAAGTCAAAACGGGTTTTAAGTGATATGCAAATAGGATTTGATCCGATTCAATATTAATGCATGCAATACTACAAGTTCCGAAATCTCTATGGGAAACAGGAAGACGAGATCCGCAACATTGGCTTCAATTTCTCTTGTCAAATTGTAGCGTAACGATAAGAGCTGCGGGTAGCCGCTGAATAACTTCACTGGATGATTCATCTTTCCCTCTAACCGAAAGACAGCCACCTAATTTTTTAATTGCCTTCAATATCCTGGAATTTGAGTCATGATCTCCATTAGAGATAGAGAAGGTGCATTTATTTTTTATCTGACTAGCATTTCATCTGCAACACACGAGTGGTCATTTATTAATGCATACAATGCTAGGTCCTGAAATCTCTGTCGGTAAACAGGGAGACAAGATCCACACCAGTGGCTTCAGTATCTCTAGCCAGGGTTGTAGCATAACGATAAGAACTGCAGGTAGTGACTGGATAACTTTGCTGGATGATTCCACTTTCCCCCTAACCAAAAGACATCCATCTAATTTTTCATTGCTTTCGATACGCAGGAATTGCAGTCAACATGTGAGTTCCATTAAATTTCATTTGGTGCTTAATGATTAAGATTAAACAATATTCATGAGCTAAGAGAGCAAGATTTGATGTTAGAAGAACCGACTTATTTACGAGTCTACCATGTTAATTTTTCTGTGTTAATCTTGACCGGACCCTGTCATCTTTCAGCACCCCCTTATGTTCTTAAAACATTTAATTAATATGGATTTACATCTGTTTTTGTCCCTTACCATCAACATATATAGAGGTACTCCTATTGAGAATTGCACTCTCATTCAACTTCTACAAAAAAGAGGCCGTGGTAAATGCAGTATATGTTTAGTATGTGGACTGTGTGCATGCAGGTAGTATGTGCTGATATTGTGGGACAAAATCTGATATGTATGGAGTATGGTCTGAAATATAAGGAGATATGATTTGCACAAGCTGCTAAGTAAAGGCTAGAAGTCCGTCGGATAAGGTATCGACTTCCATGTGTAGAACTGTCTCTTCCTAGCTTTCTCTATGTATTATCAGTTATGTAACCTGCAAGTGGTAGAACAGATACGAAAGACTAGAAAAGTTCACTCAACTTTTCTCTTTACTTTCGGTCTTTCTTGTTCAAAAAACCAACAAAGATAAAAAAAAATAAGAAAAAGAAATATAGAACACACCGGGACACAATTTGAGCAACTGAGTATATGATCATTTCATTATCTATGGAATAATACATGTGTATTTCTACAATGTACAAGTATGACTATATCAAGATTGTTCCGGTTAATGGTTTAGGATGTTTAGAAACGAGACTCTAGTTTTGATCAGATTCCTGGAAAGGGATTCAAGACCACCTTCAATATCTTGAATGCACAATTCTAAGTTCTCGAGTTGGGTTTGAACACCCTTGATGTTATCGGATTTGCTTGTGTTCTGATCTACCAACGCTGATAATGCCGCATCTGCTTTAGAAAACTCATTTATATCAGCTTCTTCATCTGCAGATGCTACTTTTTTATGGTGCACCAGCTTGGAGACTAATGACCAACCAGTAGTCCTTGCCTCTGGTCCAGAGATGAAGGAGAGAAGGGAATCGAACGCTTTGAGAGAAACTACTTCAACCTCTTTCAACATGTTAAACATGATTGTATTTTCACGGTCACCATTAAAGGCAGTGAAGGAGCAGTTTTTTTTAATAACCTTCAAGGCCTTGTGAATTGCCCTTTTCGCTACCTTCCTAGAGGTTAAGTATTTCTTAACCTCGCTTGTAAGACCAGTTTCAACACAACCTCTCCTACGCAAAATCGATTGAAGTTCATGTACGCTTTCTTTTGTTTGCAACAAGGCATATTTTGCAGTGTTGCACAAATCCAGGACCTGAAGAGATCCATCTAATAGCTCTTCAATCAATTTACCATTATTCTCTTGGACTATTGCTTGTTGGTTCAGTGGTAGAAAAAGTAACTTGTTGACACAATCATGCAAATCCTGAAGGCTGCTTAGTTTGCCACCCAAGGATGATGAGGTACAGGCACCTTCAGAAGCCCTTGATCTGCTTAAATGCTCATCAAGCTGAGTGATGACTGGGTTTAATCTGGAGGGAAAGCTGTTAGAACGAGCATGGAAGCCGGTTTTTTGGTTAGAAGATGAAGCCATTTTTCTTTCTCAAAGGGGAGAGACTAAAGCTGGTGAATGCGAATTATCAATCCTTGAATTTTCCATACTTACGTTGCAATTGCCAAAAATATATATCAAGAGGTGAGGCAGACAAGAGGAATCTCAATAACATGATTCTGATTTGGATATTCAATTATCATCAGCTATGTCTGTCAATGTCTCATCCCCAGCCACATCTCCAACTCATTAGGCAACAACTATTGCTAATCTAATTATCTCACACGAATGGCGTTGACACCAATTTTCTAGATAGAATTGGCCTGGAAATGTCCATCTTTCAAGATATTTCTGCACGAGGGGACTATTTGTTTTATCTGCTTGCGATCAAATGTTCACAGAAAAATTCATGTAAACGTGCAAGTTGTTTATAAAATTCTTAAATGACAGGCCTGGTTGTTGCTCAACAAGCAGGTAAGATATGTATACGTGATTCATCAGCCTTCGTGCTAAGTTAGAGTTTAGAAATTACTGAGGCGGGTAAGTAAATATGCTTGACGTTCTACTGTCTCTGTGCAGCTTAGACATGGAGTTTAAAATTTAAGTTCAGATTGATCAGAGATATTTTCCCTTTAAAGATTCTGGTGCACCAGCTTGGAGACTAATGACCAACCAGGAGTCCTTTGTCCTTGGTCCAGAGAAGGTGATCAAGGATTCAAACACATTGAAAGAGATTGCTTCAACCTCTTTTAGCATGCAAAGCATGGTTGTAGTTTCATGATCTCCATTAGAGATAGAGAAGGTGCATTTATTTCTCATATCCTCCAAGGCCTTGTAAATTGCCTTCTTCAATACCTTCCTAGAGGTTAAAAAGTTCTTAACCTCGCTTGTAAGACCAATTTCACCACAACCTCTCGACTGAAGTTCTTGTATGCATTATTTTGTTTGCAACAAGGCATCTTTTGATTTGCCTTTCGTGTGTTGGCTGCCTAAATATATATCATGGGGTGCCAAAGACAGGAGGAATCTCATTAACATGATTTCGATTTTCTTCAAAAGATCATATCTGCTATGTTTGTCAATGTCTCCTTTCGCAGTGCTCCAACTCATAAGACAACCAACAGAATAGACAATGTAAAGCACTAGCCTAATTATTGCACACGAGTGGCATTGACACCAATTCCCTTAATTTAAGTGGCTTGGCAATGTCCATCTCTTGCTGCATATCTGCAAGAGGGGACTATTTATTTCATTTGTTGGAGATCAAATAGTCATATTAAAAAATCCATGTAAACGTCCAAGTAGTAGAGATTTTACTTTGAGGCCAGTAAGTAAATGTACTGGATATGGTCCGACTGTCCCTGCTGCAGTATTGGATCAGAGACACAAGCACAAGCTGGTGAGTGGTGATTTAACTTTAGCAGAGCATAACCTGGAACCGAGCCAGCTGCCAAATCAATTGAAGATCGTGACACCTGACACTTTAGCTACTACAGTAACTATATCAACTCTGACAAAAAAAAAAAAAACCGACGATCTAGACACATGCTCGTCGCACTGAGGAATTGAAACAAACTGAATTGAATTAGAATCCAATCCAACTAGGTCAGATGATATTGGACAGCTAAAATGAGATTATCATCGCTAGCAATGGGTGCGTGGCTTGGTTGCTATTGTATGACCCAGATCATATGGAAGCATGGACGATGTAGGAAGGAATCTCCTTCGGCATTGATGTGAACTAGGAATGCTCAAAATGTTGATGATTTTCATGTATGATTATAGGAACTCGTTTTTGAGGAAATCAGATGATGCCCCTGATGGAATCGATTGATCATCTATTCATTCAGAAGAAAGTCAAATCCCTTTTGCATCTTCTCCTGTACTCCACATTCTTTGATTGTACACCCCTTCAGATTTCTTAATTACAAGACATACACTCGTTCAGTTCCTAGGTATATCATTTAAACTTTTTTATCTAACAATGAATGTTCTGTATTCTTCTGTAAATTAAGCAAGTTTTGGAGCGGATAGAGCTCATTAATCCTACGACTGTTCTGAGGATAAACAATACACCGAGTACTACTAACCATAATTACAGGACCCGACTTGTCACCATACGAGTGTGTCAATTCTACACTCTTGTCATACATTTTGGCAATTTCAAATCCACTCGTGCATCATTCATCTGTAAATGTTCAATTCATGAGTTGGAGCTGGTGGGGAGGAGACAAGACATTGCCTGAATATTGCCGGGATACCACTTGAACATAAAACAAGACCATGTTATCATTAATTGATATGCGAAGCCCACTCGTGTGTCTACATATTTTAGATTGAAGTTCCTTATATCATACAACATTACCACTAATGCCAACGAAATTGTGTGATTTGTGAGTTAAAATATTCGGCACTATGAGTTGGAGAGATGGTGGGGAGGAGGCAGTGATATAAAACATGGCCTTGATGGCGATTACGGATCTCTTCTACGATAAATTAAAATTAGCTGTTAAGATCATAATTAATGCAGTCACTTAAAATAAGTTCCTGTTTACGTGCGGTTGTATTATAGAAATTGGAGTCGAAACCATTCGTGTGTTGCAGATTATATAAAAATCATTACCAAATGTGTATTATGAGTTGATGATCCGGCTGGAGGGAGACATTGCATAAACATTGCTGATGGTGTTAGATCTGAATCTGAATCACATGACTACTGGTTCATTATACGAAGCTTTCGAGATTCGTCATGTCTCCCTCGCCTTGGAATATATATTCAAGCTGATATGTGTAAGGACAGCAATTCAACTTCTTGGCCTTCTCTTTTCTAAAGAAAACAAATGGCTCTCCACCATGCTCGCTCTAACAGCTTGCCTTCTAGGCCACATCCTCTATCTTCACAAATCGATGAGCATTTCAGCAGATTGAATGCTTCTCAATTAATCTCCTCCTCCTCTTCATCATCATCTATATGCCACAAACTAAGTTGCCTTCAAGATTTGCATGATTGTGTTGATAAGTTGATTCTGCTTCCCCTCACTCAAAAATCTTTAGCCCAAGAACAGAATGAGAAATGGGTCGATGACGTATTGGACGGATCCCTTAGAGTCTTGGATGTCTGTAGCATGGCTACAGATGCCTTGTTGAAAACAAAGGAATGTGCTCAGGAACTTCAATCAATCATGAGGAGAAGAAGGGGAAATGAAATTGGAGTCTCAAGTGAGATTAAGAAATACTTGACCTCTAGGAAGGTGGTGAAAAATACAATCCACAAGGCCTTGAGGGGTTTGAAATATTTGGAGAATAAATCCTCACTCTCTCCCTTCAACAAAGACCATGAAGCTGTAGCTGTAGTTAGTATGCTAAAAGAGGTGGAAGCAGTCACTCTCACTGTGCTTGAATCTCTCATGACTCTCATCTCAGGTGGGGCAAAAGCACAATCAAAGCTAAGTGGATGGTCCTTGGTGTCCAAGCTAATGCATCACAAAAGAATAGCTTGTGAGGCAGAGGAAACAGAAGTGAATGAATTTGAAAAACTGGACTCTGCACTGCACACTCTCATTTATCAGAAGACCAGCAAATCTGATAACACGGGGTCTCTTGAGAATGTGCAGCAGCAGCTCAAAGATTTCGACTTGTGCAATCAAGAACTTCAAGAAGGACTCGAAAACCTTTACAGGCGTTTGATCAAAACTAGAGTCTCGCTTCTCAACATCTTTGTAAACTAGATGTAAATATCTTTGTACATGAATGAAATATAGACAAATATACATGAACTTTTCAGCAAATCTTGTCTCTTTTTGCTTATGCCTTTCCTCCGATTTTTATATCATTTAATTTTTTGAAAGTGAAAATAATATAGAATGATAGCCAATTTACAGTTCCAATGTTTATCACGTCCAGAATCACAAAGAAATCATTCTCTTCTTCCAAAAGTTATCTTGTGGTTGTAATCTCAGAACGGAAAATATTTTCTGTACTTAAAACTTAAAATTCACACACTTCTATTCGCAAGGTTATTTATCATGCTCTAAGCTGCACAGAGACATTCGAACCACCACCACGTTCACTCACTGTCCTCACGGTAATTTCTAAAGTCAAACACCGCGCGAAGCTGATAAATCAAGTATGCGGATCTTGCCTGCTTGTTGAGCAACAATCAGGTTTATCATTTAAAAAATTTATTAACAATTTGCATGTTATCAGGATTTATGATATAACCCTGTGGTCGAAAGCAGACAAAACAATTAGTCCCCTCGTGCAGAAATGTCTTGAAATATGGACATTTCCAGGCCAATTCTATCTAGAAAATTGGTGTCAACGCCATTCGTGTGTGATAATTAGATTAGCAATAGTTGTTGCCTAATGAGTTGGAGATGTGGCTAAGGATGAGACATTGACAGACATAGCTGATAATAATTGAATATCCAAATCAGAATCATGTTATTGAGATTCCTCTTGTCTGCCTCACCTCTTGATATATATTTTTGGCAATTGCAACGTAAGTAAGGAAAATTCAAGGATTGATAATTCGCATTCGCCAGCTTTAGTCTCTACCCTTTGAGAAAGAAAAATGACTTCATCTTCTAACCAAAAAACCGGCTTCCATGCTCGTTCTAACAGCTTTCCCTCTAGATTAAACCCAGTCATCACTCAGCTTGATGAGCATTTATGCAGATCAAGGGCTTCTGAAGGTGCCTGTACCTCATCATCCTTGGGTGGCAAACTAAGCAGCCTCCAGGATTTGCATGATTGTGTCAACAAGTTACTTTTTCTACCGCTGAACCAACAAGCAATAGCCCAAGAGAATAATGGTAAATTGATTGAAGAGCTATTAGATGGATCTCTTCAGGTCCTGGATTTGTGTAATACTGCAAAAGATGCCTTGTTGCAAACAAAAGAAAGCGTACATGAACTTCAATCGATTTTGCGCAGGAGAGGTTGTGTTGAAACTAGTCTTACAAGTGAGGTTAAGAAATATCTAACCTCTAGGAAGGTAGTGAAAAGGGCAATTCACAAGGCCTTGAAGGTTATTAAAAAAAACTGCACCGTCACTGCCTTTAATGGTGACCGTGAAAATACAATCATGTTTAACATGTTGAAAGAGGTTGAAGTAGTTTCTCTCAAAGCGTTCGATTCCCTTCTCTCCTTCATCTCTGGACCAGAGGCAAGGACTACTGGTTGGTCACTAGTCTCCAAGCTGGTGCAACATAAAAAAGTAGCATCTGCAGATGAAGAAGCTGATGTAAATGAGTTTGCTAAAGCAGATGCCGCATTATCAGCGTTGGTAGATCAGAACACAAGCAAATCCGATAACATCAAGGGTGTTCAAACCCAACTCGAGAGCTTAGAATTGTGCATTCAAGATATTGAAGAAGGTCTTGAATACCTTTCCAGGACTCTGATCAAAACTAGAGTCTCTTTTCTAAACATCCTAAACCATTAACCGGAACAATCTTGATATAGTCATACTTGTACATTGTAGAATTACACATGTATTATTCCATAGATAATGAAATGATCATATACTCAGTTGCTCAAATTTTGCCCCGGTGTGTTCTATATTTCTTTTTTTTATCTTGGTTGGTTTTTTGAACAAGAAAGACAGAAACTAAAGAGAAACGTTGAGTCCAAATTTTCTAGTCTTTCATTTCTGTTCTACCACTTGCAGGTTACATAACTGATAATGCATAGAGAAAGCTAGGAAGAGACAGTTGTACACATGGAAGTCGATACCTAATCTGACGGACTTCTAGCCTTTACTTAGCAGCTTGTGCAAAATCATATCTCCTGCAATTTCAGACCATACTCCATACATATCAGATGAGGCCCCAGAATATCAGTACATACTACCTGCATGCACACAACAGTCCACATACTAAACATATATTGCAGAGTATTTAGAAAAAAATCTCATTATTCTGACAACATTTTCTTGCATTTACCACAGCCTCTTTTTGTAGAAGTTGAATGAAAGTGCAATTTTCAATTGGATTGCCTCTATGCTGATGGCAAGGGACAAAAACAGATGTAAATTCTAATTAATTAAATGTTTTAAGAACATAAGGGTGCTGAAAGATGACAAGGTCTGGTCAAGATTCATACAGCAAGATTAACATGGTAGACTCATAAATAAGTCTGTTAATCTAACATCAAATCTTGCTCTCTTAGCTCATAAATATTGTTTAATCTTAATCATTCAGCACCAAATGAAATTTAATGGAACTCACATGTTAGACTCAAATTCCAGTATATTGAAAGCAATGAAAAATTAGATGGCTGCCTTTCGGTTAGGGGGAAAGTGGAATCATCCAGCGATGTTATTGAGCGACTACCCGCAGCTCTTATCGTTATGCTACAACTTGGCTAGAGATACTGAAGCCAAAGTTGCGGATCTTGTCTTCCTTTATCCCAATAGAGATTTCAGGACTTGGCATTGTATGCATTAATAAATGACCACTCGTGTGTTGCAGATGAAACGCTAGTATTCAATTCAAGAGAGTTGCTGAATTATTGAGCAAGAGACAATGCGTAGACATCAGGGCTGCCATTTTTCTGAAACATGTTACCGCCATTAATAGTTGAAGAGGATGAGATTCCTCATGTCTCCCTCGCCCCAATATATATTCAGTAGATGTCAACAGATGGAAAGCACACAGAATTGAACCAATAATTTCAGCCATCAAAACTTCTTTTCTACAAGAAAGAAATAAAAATGGCTGCCTCCCCCATCCGTCAGAAAACTAGCTTCCATGCTCGATCCAACAGTCTACCCTCTAGACCACATCCAATCATTTCGGAATTTGATGAGAATATTTGCAGAGTAAGAGATTCACAGGCCACCTCTAAATCATCTCCATCATCATCAATAGGACACAAACTAAGTAGCCTTCAGGATTTGTATGATTCTGTTGATAAGTTCCTACAACTTCCACTTACCCAACAAGGCTTGGCACAACAGAGCAATCAGAAATGTGTCGATGAGCTCCTAGAGGTATCTCTCAGGCTCTTGGATACGTGCAACTCTACCCAGGATGCACTGTCGCAATCAAAAGAATTCATTCGTGAGCTTCAATCTGTTATTCGCAGAAGACAAGGAGGCGTTGACAGCGAGATCAGGAAATACATTGCATCCAGGAAAGTAGTAAAGAAGTCAATAAAAAAGGCCTTGAAGAACTTGAAGGGCATGGAAAACAGGCGCACCTTCTCTAATGAAGAGTACCCTGAGATTATCATGTTAAGACAGGTTGAGTCCATCAGTCTTGCCGTGTTCGAATCATTACTATCATTCATTTCCGAACCAAAGTCACAAGCAAAGAAAAGCGGCTGGTCATTGGTTTCCAAGCTGATGAACCACCACAGAATAGCATGTGAGGAAGAAGAAACAAATGAGATTGGATTTGCAATGGCTGATTCTGCTTTACAATCTCTTATCAGTTGCAAAACAGATAAGATGATGGATGTGCAAAAGAAGCTAAACAATTTGGAGTTGTGCATTGAAGATCTTGAAGATGGAATTGATGGCATCTTTAGGCGCATGATCAAAACTAGAGCCTCCTTTCTCAATATTTTCAGTTAGTGGCCTGCAAAATCAGCCAAAATCATACCTTGTCAATGGATGAAATATAGTTGTAAATATTTTTTATATATAATTCACTTACTTTTTATGAAACTATACATGCTCCTTATGAGGTTCTTTCTATTATGGTTTTAGGACATCCATTTTTTAAGCCAAATTATTCATTACATTTATTTTGCACTCACTTAAAAATTATTCATTACTTTAATTTGTGTTTAGTTAGTGTTTTAGAATACAAGGAAAAACTATATATATATATATATATATATATATATATATATATATATATATAAAAAGCATGTTTAATTAAAAAATAAAAACAAAGATATAAAATAAATATATTTTATAAGACAGTTTTGAAATGATTTTTTTTGTCTTTTTAAAACAGAAATGACAATGAGACATGTCTACTCTGTCTCCACTATCTTCCTATCTTTAGTTCAATATAAAAATTCAATTAATAAGATCTTTTCAATGCAAAATTCCCAAAACAATTGAATGCAAAATATTTGGATTCAATTTCTTAATGCCTGGGAAAAACTAATTGCACTTGCGTTTTGGGAAAATAAATTAGTAAACTTTTCTATTGCAACTTGGAAGTAATCTAAGAGTTCTGAAATATTAGGCCAATAATGAATGCTGCACTACCAAGTTTTCTTTAAATTTACGTCAGTATGGTTACTGTCAAGACTGTATTGTCTCAAAAGAAAAAATCTTTGACAATAGATTGTCAGAATAATGAAAGCTTTTGCTAAATACTCTACAGTTTATGTTTAGTATGTGGACTGTATGTATGCAAGTAGTTTGCACTGATATTTTGGGACCTAATCTGATATAAAACCTGATGTGCATGGAGTATGGTTTGAGATTGTAGGAGATGGTCTGTACAAGCTGCTAAATAAAAGCTAAAAGTCTGTCAGATTTGGTATTGATGCAGGGGATCTGAACAGTTGTATATGGATCTGTTATAATAGCAAAGATAAGTGGATCATATCTCAAGTTCAAGAAGAGACCTAGTCATTCCAAATAATATATCTAACAAAAAAAATTATAATTTTTTATTTAACTATTTGATCACCCTCAAATTTTGACAGGAAATTCTATTAGCTGCGTTCTACAGGGGGCAGCCGACTTCAATGGATGACATGGGGAAGGCCTTATAAAAGGGTTAGAAGATACTGTTTGATTCAGTTTTATTATTTTTCTATTTAATTTTGGATTTCTAACCTTAATTTTGTTTTTATTTCTCCTATCTATTTAGGTTTCTAATTTTTCTTCTTTGTAAGGTCATTAATTTCATGTAAATCTATTTCGAGAGGCAAACAATCAGAGAATAAATTATTTAGTAATAAAACACGGTTAGGGTTCTTGCTTTAGATCATTTAGTAATAAAACACGGTTAGGGTTCTTGCTTTAGATCATTTTCAGAAATGATGTCTTCTTTGTTCTAAACCTAATATGATTAGGTTCAGCTGCGTCAGGTATTGACTTCCATGTGTAGAACTGTCTCTTCCTAGCTTTCTCTATGTATTATCAGCTATGTAACCTGCAAGTGGTAGAACAGAAATGAAAGACTAGGAAATTTCACTCAACTTTTCTCTCTGGTTTCTGTCTTTCTTGTTCAAAAAACCAACAAAGGTAATCGCTGGCCTCGCAGTAATATCTAAATTCTAATATAGCAGAGAGGCATCACCAAGTCATGTATACGGATCTTGCCTGCCTATTGAGCAACAATCAGACCTGTGATTTAAGAATTTTATAAAGGAATTGCATGTTTACATGAATTTTTATATGACCAATTTGATTTTCAAACAGTTCTCTCGTGCAGGCATGCTTGAAAAATGGACGTTGCCAGGCCACCTGTGTCTAGAAAATTGGTGTCAAAGCCATTCATGTGCGCGATAATTAGGTCAGTACTCTACCTTATCTTCTGTCAATGGGCTATGGTAGTTGTCTTGTGAGTTGGAGGTGTGGTGAGGGAGGAGGCGTTGGCAAACATAACTGATATGAATTTTTTATCCAAATCGAAATCGTGTAGAAGAGATTCCTCGTGTCTCCCTTACTCCGCGGTGTATAGTGAGGCAATGATAACACAAGAAAGGCAAATTACAATGTGGTCTCATATTCGAACTCTGGGTTGCTCATATGATGGCCATTAGAGGTTTACATGGTCATTAACTTCAGGGCTCGTAGGATTAGTCGTGATGCGCGCAAACTGGCCCGGACACCCACGTTAAACTAAAAAAAAATAAAGGCAAATTACAAGACTGATATTTCATATTCACCTTCTTTAATCTCCCCTCTGAGAAAGAAAAATGGCTTCATCTTCTTTAAAAACTCTATTTAAGAGAGTTATGCAATCAATAAAATATTATCTTCTATACAAGTTGTCCTTCCTTAGGTGTTGTTCTGCACAATCTATTATAGGGTTCAACAGCCTCTGCCTTCTTGGGTAGAAAACTAAGCAGCCTTCAGGATTTGCATGATTGTTTCAACAAGTTACTTTTGCTACCACTGAACCAACAAGCAATAGCCATGGTATGTAATTCTGATATGCATATTTTTTTTATATATCATTTGATATATATTTTTTGTTTGGTATTTAATTTATATAATTGTATTTAATTATCTTAAAATATATATTAGCATGTATTATAGTTATTACATTTTACTGAGTGTTTGGATTCACACTTCCATTTATATTTTTCAAGTCTTTAGTTTTAGTTTCGGTAACAGGATTTTTTTATTGTGTTCTTCTTGCTTCTTGAGTCAATATGCCTAGTTTGTTTTTCAATATCATTAATTTATTCTTTATTTGTTATTCATAGATACTCCGCATAATAATTTTAATTATGTTTTGAATTTGTTTAGAATTATTTATGAAAAATTTGAATTTTAATTTATTTATTAAATTCCTCAGTTTTGAATATATTGTTTTATACTATGCTATTTTATTATTTTTTATGATATTAGATGTGTAAGTTCTGGGATATACCACAAATAAAAACACATTAATGTGCTACATTTATGTTACTATTTATGAGTTTGAGAATGGGTTGTGACACCACACCATCATCTCACCATGTGATGAGTGTATTGGCAATGTAAGAGATTCACATGCCACCTCAACATCATCATCAACTATGAGTAGATCTAGAAGAGGGCATTGAAGGCTTTTCTAGGCGCATGATAAAAAAAAAAGAGCCTCCTTCCTCAATATTTTCAGTCAAATAACTGAAAAATCATTGCAAATCATACTTTGCTAATGAATTGATTCACTTGTTTTTAAAAAAAAAAACCGATGCCTACCACCCATGCTTTCTTCAAACCATGTGCTGCTGCTTATGATGCAATGCGATGAATCCATATAATGTGATCAATTTAGTCCCACACAGACCAAGCTTATCTAATAATAATAATAAATAATTATCTTTCTTCAGACAACTTCATATTTCACGATAAATCATTTCATGGATCCGGTACTTCAGTCCAAGGAATAGAGCAACATTATGCTGGTGTGCAAGGAAGGCCAATATTGTAATAATTTTGGGTTTAAGAGGCAACTACGACCTAGAGCAGATTAGTCCAAATTACATGAAAACTGGAGGGCAGAAGTAGCAGTTGTGGAAATGCGATAGGGTTGCACTTGCGTTCAGCGGCCGAGAAAGACCTCAAGATTACATTTCTCATTTTCTTCCCTGGCAGCTTCATTAGCCACAGCTATAATCTTACCTTTGTCTAAATCTAATAGACTTGAACTTAACAGATACTTTGATTTGGGGTTAATCAAGATAGCCAAAACAATTCAACTGCTAAGGATCAAGCTCATAAATACAAGTAAAGCAGAAACATCTTGGTCATCTCCACATAACATATATCCATAACCAGGCTCATTGAAAAACTTGTAACAAAAGCTCCATGAAAGAACAAATCAGATCTTCAGAACCCCAGTAGAACGGGAAAAATTATACATGCATTAATGAGCAAGTGTTTTTTTCTTTTCTTCTCTACATTACATTGATGAAAACAAATTCAATTCACGGCTCAAATTTTACACAAACTTGGGGTAGCCTCGATGACAGTGGCTAGTGGTGTGTGGATATTTTTTTTTATTATTATTATTATATATCTTATTCTCATGATCCTTTTCCACCTCTTTGCTTCTTTTCTTCTAATGCAGCAGCTTCATTCAACATATCCGGCAGCGTCATTGTGCATGTCGAGTTTAGCAAGGGCAACTGACTGCATGTAGAAGGCTGTTGGCCAATCTGGATAAACACACTGTGCTTGCATTGCATCTCGAAGAGCAGCATCTGGTTGATCACACAAAAGAAAACAAAGACTGCGCCGAGCAAAAACAGTCGGGGAAACCATGGTTCCTACATCGATGAACTGCATAAAAAACAAAGGTAGAGGTTATGAGAACATATGTTCAAAAATCTCATGTCTTACTAATGCTTGTGCATATTAGCACATAGAGAAAAGTTGAGCTGTTCTGAGCACTGCTTGAAACTAAATAATATAACATCATTTTCTGAGAAAACCAATACGCTCCGTAACTCATTGACAAAAATGAAAACAAAGTGTCTGAAATACATGTCTCAATGAACAAATAACTAATCAATGAAGATGTGGAATATAAAATGAAAAGGCATGCTTCAAACATGCGTTACTAGTTTGGGTATGAAGCCATCCTAAAAATAACCAACTGGCTGAAAGTTCCAACGAGTAACCAAGTACCTTTCAAAAACATACCTGAGAATAACAGTCAATGGCAGTTTTAAAATCTTTCTCACGAAATGCAAAGTCCCCTCGCTTCCTCGATTCCAACATATCTCTCATCTGCTGCGTCCACTCTTGGAACGATAACTGAACCAGACCATGTTTCACAAAACCTATCAGCATAAAATTCAACAATATAAATAGACAAGATTTCCTTTTCTAAAAACAATTACCTCATTTGTTCCCTCATCATCTTTGTAGTGTGTCATAAACCAAGATCTGATGAAATTGCTGTTAGGTCCATCCGTGAACAGGCCTCCCCCATTGGGGGAGAGGGGGCGCTGAGGAGTTGCTGGGGCTTCCTCATGCTTTGATATTCCGAGCATTACATATGATGGAACCTGACAGCCCAGAACTACGATTATTAGTTTCTCAGCACAAAATGATGCTGCTTTGATCTTCTTCGAACAACATGACTAATATGTGAAGATGATCCCATATGAAAGGGGAACAAAAAAAAAAGGAATGGGCATCAAGGAACTTAATTCTATCTGTAAATCTTTTTCTTTAAAAAAAAAAAAAAAAAACAGAAGAATATAGTATCTTTTTATCAGAATGTGATTTACTCATTGGTGTAAGATACTTCAAAGTCTTTGAGTTGTGATTTGAAGCTTGAGACATCCAAGACATTTGTTAAATTGACAACCTAAAGAAAATCCAAAAGTATTCTGGCACTGCATTGAAAGTGTTTGTAGATACATGTTATTTCCAGACCAAGGTTTTCACCAACGCCAAATAAGAAAGCAAAATATCTTCCAAATACATCCAGTGACAGGTCCAGAATGTTTCAATCTCTTTAAAGGAAGGATAGCTTAAATTGATAACTGAAAAACCAAAATAGATGACATCCATTGAATTTCCTTACATCAGGTTTCGTTTCCAGTGGAGCTAGTGTTGTAACAAGGTCCTTTGTACTAGGCCGTTCCCTAGGTTCATATTGCAAAACATTTAGAGGCAAGCCCAACAACCACACCAGTTGCTTCTTCTGTAGAAAAGTTTCCTTCCAAATGT